>NC_055667.1:26132500-26432500 GCF_017976325.1 Chelmon rostratus | reverse complement strand
TGAGGTTTGCGAGAGAAGCGACTGTTAGTTTGAAGGAGGTTAGCGTAGATGCTGCTGTAGCATCAATTCCGTCAGAACTGGAGAGGATTTCTTCATTGAAAGAAGAGCAAAGAACACTGAAGGCTTTTCTTCATGGGGAAGATGTTTTTCTACCGTCTGGCTTCGTACTAAAAACACAGTCTGTTGATCTGATCGGTTGAAGTTAGCCGGTGATAGACAGATAGCAACTTCCCAGATGGTTCTGAGTCAGCCATCTGGCTCATCAGATTATGGTTACTATATACAATACTTCATATGTGTACTTCATATGTAACTACTGCCGTCCTGTGGCCCTTGTCCATTACTACAAAATACACACTGAGTTGTTAACACACAAAAACCTGCAGTGACTAAAACAGGACTATACTACTTAAGATGAGTAATCCAGAGCAACAAATAGCATGATTATATTGTTGAATATGAAATTAAAGAGCTGGAAAAATACACAATGTTTTATTGGAACCAGGAGTTTACACGCTCTTATTTATGCCCTGGCCTGTATTTGGGACAGGCCTTTATTTGAGGAAATATGGTAAATCCATGTACGTCCATCCAAAATTAAAACCCAGCTACATTAAATCCAAGCAGGCCGTTCGCATCACACCGTCCATCATCTGACGTCATCAGTCTGAATAGCTATTTTTTACAAATGATTTTACAGAGGGAAAATAAAAAGCCTCCATCAATGGGCAGGATGTGGTACAGTGTTTTCACACCCTGAGCGAGGCAAGTTTTTAACAGCGATTGGGAGGAAAAGAGGATTTTCTGTCTCTAATCCTTCAAACCTGCCTCACTCTGTCCTCCATCCATCTCTCTCTTTTACCATGTCTCTCTCTCTGCAGTATTAATCTGATGGGATTAATGAGACAAAAATAGAAACTGAATTCACACGTAAATATCTCTGGTCCCACTGAACAAAGTGAGGATGCAGAAGTTCTTTTAAATTAGTAAAAAATTAACCTTTCTCTGGCTTCAAAACCCTATGTCATAAATCATTTGTCTGTTTCTCTGGTCTTTATTTCTTTTATTTTCAGCTCTGTTAACCAAAACTCTGATTTGACGACCATAACTTGGGGGAAAATTGACAACATTAATTAAGTATATATATTTAAATGTAGAAATTTACATTCTGTTACTGGTTCATTTTTGGGTCATTTCTTTTCTTTCCGTTGACAGGGAACTACTACGGTACACCCCGGCCTGTCCACATCGGCCCAGAGAGTCCACCAATTACGTACCAGGAACACCGAAACCTGCTGAGGAACTTCAGGACGAGGAGCAAATCTCTGAGTAACCTGGAGAAAGCTGTGGAGGAAGGAGACAACAGTGAGGAGGACAGTGGACTGTCAGGTACACACACACACACACACACTTCAGTAGACTGTGACTCTCATGAATGTCTGATTGAATCTGTTATCTCTGGTGTCTCTTGATCAAAGCTCAGTGTAGAAAGCGTTCAGGAAGCAGCGTCTCGTCACCCTCCGCCTGCAGCTCATATCAGCTGTTACTGATCAATATTAATTCTGTCACCTGGTCCGTTCTCTTTGCAGTCAGTTTCTGTACTGATCACAGATCATTAGTTAGAGACAGAAGCTCCACTCTGTCACACCACTTCGAGCTCAGGAGTAGATGCCTCATATCAGATCAATAACATGGATCAAATAGTTTCTGAACAAGAAGGCGTAAAAGTCAGCGGTACTGACTTACGGCAAATAAGTAAAAATAACAAATGCACACCTCTCCCTCTGTTAGCGGGTTCGGCCGGAGCCCCGCCCACCACTCTGCCTCTCAGCCAATCGTGGGAGACTGCGGTGGGGAGTCGGGAGGGAACAGAGAATGGAGGAGGGGGAGGAAGAGGAGCAGGTAGAGGAAGAGCACTAGGTGGTCCCTTGCCTGAAAACTGGGAGATGGCATTCAGTGATTCAGGAGAGCCGTACTACATTGAGTAAGTAATGACACTGATGGTGACTGATCATTTAAAAGCATCAGTAATCAGACTTTTGTTTTATTTTGGTGTCTGCTGAACAGTTTGACTCTGACTGTTCTCACTGTGGACTCTGACCATGTTGAAGCCTTAAATTTAATGTTTTTTCACTGGAGTCTGGTACATAAGAATGGCTTTATCCTTTAAAGGTCCTATTATCACAAACAATACCTCAGTTTTAATCTCGACTTTTTACTTTTTAAAAAAATTATGAATTACGCTACTCCTACCTTACCCAGAATTCCTTGTGACATTGGATGTATTAAGATAAATGCTGATGCAGATGATGATGATGATGACGTCTCTCTTTCAGTCATAACTCGAAGACAACCAGCTGGCTGGATCCTCGAGCTCAGAGCAAAGAGACGACTTCCTGTACAGAACGTAAGTCTCTTTGTCTGATTGATTGATTGATTGCAAACCTGCAATGTAGGACTTTTACATATAAATGAAAGTCTGTTCCAGCGTTTGTCAAAAGAGTTCACACAGTGCTGAATGCTCTCAGCAGAGTTTTAAGTCTTAGTCTGAGGAGACTCTCCTGCTCTGGATGTGATGTGTTTTACATCAACCAGCGGGGACTGGAAGGGGGAGTAACCATAGCAACAGAGTAGACTACAGAACCTAGAAGGATGGAGGAGGATGGCGTCAAAAGCACGTCGACAGTGTTTGTGTAATTACTCTCACTGCCAGAAGGGGGAGAAAAAAGTTTCACAATACAGGTTTAAGATAAAGTGTCCAAACCAACATCAGTAGATGGACTTGTCATTCAAATAATACATAAAGGCCAAAGTGAGACTTTCATTAAATTATATTTTTAATATTTCAATGTTTAATCAACTTTTTTCCGGTTGGAAGTAGTTTTTTGTTGGAAAATCTCAACTGATGAACATGAAAATCTCAGCAAATTCACTTCCTGTTACTGTATATGACTATTATTTTGAAAGCCAGCAGGGGGCAGCACAGACTCACTTTAATATCCTGGTAGCTCTATTCTACTCATCTTTCTGTCTGTCTTCTTCACCTGCGCAGTCTGCTGCAGCTTTAAATGACTTCAGGTGAACTCATCAGTCACTTAACTGTGATTCAACTTTCACATGTTAAAAACACGAAACAGATCATTTATTTCTCCTTCAGAAGATCCTTCACACCAAGGCTGTAATCAAGTGTTTGACCACAGCAGTGGTGGAAAGTAACTAAGTACATTCACTCACGTACTGTACTTAAGTACAATTTTTGGGTATTTGTACTTTAAATGATTATTTATGTTTATGCTCCTTCAGATTTTTGCTTCACTACATTTATTTAACAGCTTTAGTTATGTTTGATTTGACATTAACATATCTGTTCATCTCTACCACCAACAATAATCTGCTGTATTTTAAACAACCCAAAGAAGCTGAGACGCTTTTGAAAACATAAATATAACAGAATGTGAATGTGTGGGTTTATCAAGACAAACATTAAACTCCAGTGCAGGAAAGAATGAAACCTCTCAGAAAAGCAGCAGCAGCAGGAGTTCAGAAACTGTTGAGAGATGCTGCCTGGCACAAAGTGTGTTTCACTACATCACCTGCTGGCCAGGTACAGCAGCAGCACCTGCACAGCAAAGTCTGACCTGAAATTGCTGTTAAATCCTGATCAAACAGGTTGCATGTTGAAAATGAACAGTCCCACTGGAATGAATGTAGATATTAGAAATACTTTGGTTTCTGCCTGGATGACAAGCTGAGCTTTGAAAAACATCAATGATTGTCCTGTTGTCCTCACCTGTCCTCAGTCCCAGAGTTCACTGAGCAGCCCAGTCAGCTGAAGGGTTACTCCATCCACACTCGGCTGTCTAAAGGTGCTCGAGGGTTCGGCTTCAACATTGTCGGAGGAAGTCGACCGAGAGAGTTTCTACAGGTGTACAGCGTCACGCCTGGAGGGCCACCAGCACTAAATACAGGTACTGAGAGTCTTTTACTCCTGCTACTACCACTACTACTGTCAGTATGTCAGTTACACAGAGCCAAGCAGTTTGTACAGGTGTCACACCTGGAGGACGGCCAGTACAGGAACTGAAACTGTTGATAAAGAGTTTGAGCCTGATTTGAACAAACTATCACTGAATTTAAGAAATTCAGAATTTTTGGGGGTGAGAGTGACTGAAACTACATTTCTGGGAGCGATAATAGATAATAAATTCTAAATAGAGTCATAATAAAACAAACTCAGTGTTTCTGCTGGATTTGAGCTCTGCATCTGATACAGCTGATTATCTTATTCTATTGGATCACCCTGAAAAGTGGGTTGGTATCAGGGATACTGTTCCAGACTAGTTCAGATCTTATTTATCGGACAGAACTTTTTCAGTAGTGGTCGGTGATGCCTCCTCCTCTGTGGCCCTTCTGACCTGTGGTGGTCCCCAAGGTTCCGTCATTGTCCCCCTGTTGTTCAGTGTACAGAGTGATTACACTGAATATCAGAAGACAAAGTTTCATTAGAAATTATCTTGTCTGTCAGAAATAAAGTTCTGGATGTACCAAAACTTTCTGCAGCAAAATGAAAAAAACTGAAATCATTCTTTCTGCTGCTACAAGGTCCGTCATTATCTTACAGAAACATGTTGGCTCGCTGTCAAACCTGCAGCCAGAAACCAGGGTGGAGTATCTGACAGTAATCTTTCACTTGAAAAACTTATTACAGTTGTTCAGTCTTTTTTTAATCGGTCGAGGAGCATCTTTAAGTTCAGGTCTTCTCTTACCTTTGAAACACTTCAGGGTTCAGCTCCCAGTTAAATTGCTAAACTTCTGCTCCTCCATGAGCCACGACCTCAGATCTTCAGGCAGGACTCTGCTGGCTGCTCCTGAGTCCTGGTTCAGGACTAAAGGTGACCTGTTTTTCACAGTTAGAGACCTCAGACCTGGAACTCCCTGCCTGAAGATCTGAATCAATGAACTCAACTCAGTGAACCCAACAGGTGCTGAGATTCTCCTCCAACAAGCAGGCCGGTCTGTCACCTGACTGACTCAGTTAAATGACTGCATTTATATCTACCAGTTATGATAACACGAGAAGTCAGATTCATTTCGCAGGAATGTTTCTGGTGTACGAATAAAAAAAGATTCCTCCTGCTGCACATCAGGCTTCCTCACATTTTATATTTGACTGCCATGTTGACCCGTTTTATTTTTCCTGGAAACTCTGCCGTCATCAGGGCACCTTTTCATTCCTTTATTTCAATCAGATTCTTATGTCATTGCAGGAAAATCACAGGTCAGTAATGTCTGTTCTATGTAGCAGTCAGTTTTAAATACACATGCAGGCTGGAGGTATTGTGACATGTTGAGTTGCTATAAAACACGGACGGTGGTTTAAATACACGCTCGCTCTCTCTGGAGGATTATGTTGCTGTTTCGTTCTCAGGTCTTTATTTTTCTCAGGGACACAATCTCATGATCTACAACTAATCCACACACACACACACACACACACACACACACACACACACACACACACACACTCTGTTTAATCTGTCCGACACACACAGCCTCCTTTCTCTCCCACTGTCAGACCTGCTCACATGTACTGAGGATAAACAGTCAGGAATGTAACACACACACACACACACACACACGAGTTCATGAAATCTCCTGGGAAACAGAGCTGAGAGTTTCAGCAGCTGCAGAAAAATGTTTAACAGCAGAGAAAAGACCAAAAATAGAAAAAAATCTGAGAAAAAACTAGGTGACCAATAGTAATATAGAGCTAACGCAAAGTTGCTACGTTAGTGCTACGTATAGTTAACAAAAAGTTGCAACATTAGTGTTGTTAGTGCTAACGTACAGCTAGCATAAAGTCACTACGTTAGTGGTGTCAGCGCTAACGTACAGCTAATGTAAAGTCGGTACATCGGCTGTTTTGGGCAAATCAACACAGACAGAGACAGTCCAGTTGTGTGAAAGGTGTTTCTGTCACACACTGAGAAGGCAACGGTGTGTTTCCCGCTCACAGATGAGTAACACACAGATCAGAGCAGAGCTTCTCTGATCAGCTTCATGCAGTTCAGCTGACTTTCCCTCAGAGCAAATGAAACAGGTTGTGCATCATACAGGTATGACTCACTGCCTTCCTGAGTTGTACCTGATTCTGGTGACCTCTGTGATCTCCTTCTTTGGACAGTGTAATAGCATAGCTGAGGGTTGAACCACTGACTGACTCTTGAGTTGATGTACCGGACTGTGGTGGTGTTCACAACACTGCATTACTTCTGCTCATCTGCAGTCTGACTGTCCACCTGCAGTTCCTCTCAGCCTCAATGATGAGCAAGACCCTGACAACTGAACATGTCAGATTATGATATATCAACTTGTAGACTGACTGTGTGTCCTGGTCTCTGGTCCTCCAGCGGACATCCTGGTCTACATCAATGACAGCTGTGTGTTGGGTCGCTCTCATAAAGAGGTGGTGGAGATGCTGAAGTCAGTGCCGATGGGTCAGAGCGTGGATGTGGTGCTGAGGAGAGGATACCCAATGCTTTATAACCCTGATGGATGTCCCAAACAGAGTCTGGAGACGGTACGCAGTATATTTTATTCACTTTCACTATTCTCAGTAATTTTACTACTATTATAATTTCTCTTCTTGTTATTTTGCAGAAACAGTGGCCCTGTATAAAACAATAACCTTGTATCTGACTTCTAACACCTTCAACAGCCACAGACTCCCAGCGAGCCTCCTAACCCCCCCAGTGTGAGCCGCAGCCTGACACACCTCACCTACAGCCGACCGCTGGACACCAACGGCAGCACGCCAGGTCAGGAAGGTGACACGTCTATGTTAGCATCAAGGTCCACGTCATCAAACTCCCAGGTTTAATGCACTGAAGTTAGAGAAGCGAGAGACATTGAGCTGTTGTCATACTTCAAACCAATAAAATCAAATGACAGAGACGTTTGCACCAAACCAAAACCGTCCATATTTATCATATCCAGTCAATCAGCTAAGCTCTCTTCATGCTGTTTTTATGAAACTTTCTTTCATGTGTTGAACAACATGAACATCTGCTTTGTCTGATGTCTACAGAGAATTTAATACAGACATTTATAATTTAATATAATGTATACCTATATATTCATCCACCTGTTATCTTCCTGTCAATTTTTTATTTCACTCATTCATCAGTTAATTGACTAATAATTACTGTCTGGTTCACTCTAAAATCCAGGACTGAGTCAAACTCCACCCACCTACACTGCTCAACCAATGACGAACGGGTTAACAGGCCCACCGACGCCCACTTCCTCTGACCCCCCACTGGGTCCACCACCCCCTCCAGAGAGGACAGCAGCCAATCACAGTGACTCCGATGGTGGCATGTCCAATGCTGGAACGCGAAGGTGAGCGGAGCTTCAGCGTTAGCATTAGCAGTGTTAGCAACAATAGCAGAAGTGCTAGAAGAAGATCAGTCTGCGAGCACACCTTGATGCAGGTGACTGTTCAGTGTATGACTGGTTGTTTGTCCTAACTAAAGATGGAATATTATGGTGTCCCTGTTAGTCCGGTAGTTGTTGCCACCAATAAAAACAACACAAGCTCTATTTGGATGATATGTGGTGGGGGGGTCGTAGTAGTAGTATCTGTAGTCATTTATTTATTTTATAATGATCCTCTTAAAAATAAACATTTGTCTCCTCTTGCTCCTCCATTTTTCGCAGGTCTTCTCTGATTCGCTACAACAGCAACACTCTCCCCGCCCTCTCCTCCTCCCTCCTCCACCATCAGAGTTCCAAGTCATCAGAGAGTGATTTGTCTACTTCGACACTCCCCAACTCCTCCTCCACACTCCCCATCACCTCCTCATCCTCCCATACTCTGTCCAAACTACCCCTCTCTCAGCCAGAGACAGGCCATCTACAAAACTCCTCCAGCCCCACCACCACTAACAACCCCATTTCCTCCTCCACACCTCCTGGTGCTCCCGTGCAGCGCCCACCAATGCCCCAGACTTCCCTCGCCCTGACCCCACCCAGAGATGTCCCACCCTGCGGCTTTAACGGCTGTCCCGCCAATCACCAAGCACCCTCCCCAGCCACCCGGGGTAACCCTGGGTTGGAGCTCCCCCTCAGCGCGGGGTCGCCTGGCTCAGCTCCTGGTGGGGAGCTTGTACCAGTGGCCCTCGGGCGCAGTGAGAGTGGGGGACTGGGGTTCAGTGTAACAGCGGGAGGGCAAGGAGGTCAGCTGGCGGTGGTGAGGCGGGTCTGGGATCGAAGGCACTGCCCCTCGCTGCAGTCAGGGGACGCTATAGTGAAGATCAACGGAGCAGATGTACAAAGCCTCAGCTTCTCCCAGGTAAGAGACTACTACTGATCCAACATCCAACCAGTCAGGATCAATGCAGTCTCATGAACCTCCAGATTCTGAATGCTCCACTCTCATTGGCTAACCACAACTGAAGACATCTGTGTTCACCATGCAGAGACAAGATGAAACTGGAGGGAAACAAAAGAAAGTACTAGATTTCCTAGAAAATTTGACAGCAGTCATAGTCTGAACTGTTACACAGTACACCCAATACTGTGTACATTGCTAATGTTAACAGCAATATTTTGCCTATTGGTCAGACTCCCAGATAACTCCTTACTCTTACAGCAGTGTGGAGCATCTTCTGGAACAAGTTTCCATTTAAACACTTCAAAAATAAAACCCATCGTTACATTTCTTTCCTCAGGTCCAGAGAGTCCTGCAAGAACACACCAAACAGGGAGAGGTGGTACTCCTGGTCTACAGAGGAGGTACAACCGAACATCAGATCTGAACCCCTGTCATCCATTCATGGAGGATTCTCAGTTGGAGCAACTGAATTAAATACATTTGATTATTGGGCATCAATAAAAACATGAGTAGACCTACAGGTGACACTTGTTCTGTTTCTGTGAACTAATAAATCAGTTAATATCTCTCTCTCTCCCTCAGGTCCTATGTCTTCCCCACTCGTCACCCCCAACTTGTACAAGCTACTCCCCTCCCCACACAATCCGGTCACCCCCTCCTCATCCCACCCTCTCAATTTAACCGACTTGCCTTCACAGTCCACGGGTGCCTTGGTGGGGGGCGTCCCCCCACTCACCCAAGCCGGCTTGGCCCCGGAGAGTCCCCAGGAGGGACACCTACCAGCCCCAGGAACCCACCAAGGTGACCACATTCCTGCCTAGTGCTGTGTGCCCTTGAGCAATGCAGAGCTTTAATTTGTCATGTTTACACTGATTGAGTCTGCTCCCAACACCCTGTTTCCTCCTTGTTTTTCAGGAGCCCCTCCGGCCCAGACGCCTAACGGGCCCCCAGCCTCAGCCCTCATCCAGAGCACCAGCTTCCTGGACTCAGTTCCTGTGACACTGACCTTAGAGCCACGTGATTTGTTGGGTGTAGAGGAAAGTGCCGGTGGGCCTCCTCCAGTCAGAGGAGGGGTTGGGGGAGCAGCACTGGGAGCAGTGGCCAAGGACGGAAGAGGGGGAGTAAAGACCATGGAGGTGGAGCTGAGGAGGCGGCCAGGAGAAGGCTTTGGATTCGTCATTGCCTCTCAGGAAGTGACTAATGGAGGTGAGCTGCAGTTAATTTTTTTACTCATCTTGGTTTTCACTCAAACATCTACAGGCGCATGGCGTCGTCACGACATGCCACATGCCACAAGGTGCTGAAGAAAACGAATTTGATGATTGTCAGGTGAATCTGAAGTTATAAGGGGTTTCTTTTTTGAGTGATTCCTAAGAGAATTTATGAAGGTTCATCTGTTAAGAATATAAGCAATAGCATCAACACATCTGGAGATAAGTGGTTTTCACTGGACAGGAAGGAATCTGAAAAGTAACCAGTAACTAAAGCTGTCAGACAAATGTAGTGGAATAAAAAGTACAATATATATCTCTGAGATGTGAGACAGTAAAAGTACAAAGTTGCATAATGGAAATACTTACAGTACAAATACTTTGAATTTGTACTCAAGTAGAGTACTGGAGTAACAAACATTAGTAGTTGAACAGGCTGTAAGAACAGATAAATCTTCAGCAGGTAGTTTGATCATATTGTGACTGTAATGGATTCTGCTGCCTCCAGGGGGCGCTGGCAGCTCTCTGTTAGTGCAGTTCTGCAGTTTACTGCAGTAAATGCGAATGTGTTCATGCACAGTTATTGTGAGTCTCTGGTTGATTTGAGCAGCAGCTGAGCTTCAGTGTTTGTTCCACTGATTCAGCTGCATTCAACTGGAAGGAACAGCGAGGTTTACAACACAGTGACGGAGCACTCGAACGCATCTCAGTCTCTACTCTGAACACAGAAAATCTCTACTGTTAACATTCCTGTGTGTGTGTGTGTGTGTGTGTGCGTGTGTGTGTGTTAGTTTCAGTTCCCTCCCACCTCTATCTGCCTCTGATGGCCACGCCCCCCCCAGCTGTCTCTCGCTCTCTCTCCAGCTCATACTCAGTCTCACTCTTCCGCTCTCAGAGGCGCAACTGCTTCACACAGAGACAGGTAGACAGGTGGACAGACAGACAGGTGGGCAGACAGACAGGTGGGCAGACAGACAGGTGTACAGGCAGAGCATGCAGTTGTAGTTTTTGGTGTTTCTGGTCTGAACTGATCATCATGTTGGAACGACTGCAGTCAGCTCTGAAAACTGTGAAGGACTCCAAACGTAAGTCACTGTGTGTGTGTGTGTGTGTGTGTGTGTGTGTGTGTGTGTGTGTGTGTGGTAAATAGAAATACTCTGTGTACTGATTTAAAGATACATTTTGTATATTAACAGACAGATTTGTGACGTGTTCATGTGTGTAATCCTTCCTGGTTACGAACTGATCCCTTCCTAATGTTTTAGTATGGTGTAATGTTCACTGTCAGGGCTGTAACCAGGAATTTAGAAACATTGAGGTCATGAGTCCGTCTTTATGAGTCCTGCCATGTTTTTGTCCTGGTTTGGTTAAAGGAGGTTTTCACCACCTGCAGCTCTGTGGAGCAGATATTCTTATAGTTGGGTTTGTGTTTGTATTGTGCATGAGGAGTTCACAGTCTGTCTTCTCTCACCGAGTTTGAGAAAGTCCACGACGCGTTGGTGACACTGACCAATAGGAGCGCAGAGCTCTTCACCTGCAAACAAGCTGAAGTGAAGGAAGAACGATGTTGTTGGTGCTGTGAGGTGAAACAGAAGAAAACTCAAGTGGATTCTTCTTCTTTCGTCTTTTCAACACAGCCAGTATCATACACACAGCTTCAGACGCCATGTTTTTTTGTAGTTTTTTGTTCCAGGGAGTTGAACAGTAGCAACTTCTTCATCATTCAGGTAGTAAAAGACTGCAATCTGTGATGGGTCAGGGACCAACGTGTGGTCACATCAAGGGCCATTTCAGTTCTTAAACCATCCTTTCAGGGCCATCATCTATCACAGTAACCTCTGTGATGACTGAACTGCTGAACTTCACTTTGGTGAGGCGCCTGGGGTCAGATGGTAGTGATGATGATGATGGTGATAATGGTTTTCCAGGTTTTGGTTTTGAACAGAGCTGCTCTCAGCAGCAGCTCGTTGCTTTGCAGCTCAGTGGTTTCATGTTGTTGGTTGTCAGAAACATCAGCTGGTTCCTCATTAAACAGCAAATATGTTCAGTTCCTTTTGTTGACTCTTCATGTCCTGAAACCTCTCACCAAACACCACTTTGAGAGCTTCTTGGTGATGTCCACCATGAAGGTCAAATCACACACACACACTTGCTAGTTTCAACATCAGCCTCTCCTTCATCTCTATAAATTATTCCAGACAAACTGACACTCTGGAACAGTTTGACTTTGGTGTTAGCAGCTCCACAGCAGCAACAACGCTCTCCTTCACTAATTCTCCTCCTGAGGTTTCAGCTCAGCTGTTAGGTGAAGTCACAGGTAATAGACGGAGGAACGTCACCAATGATGGAGATCCTGACTTCCTGTTTCCACGTCTGGTCTCCACCAAACAGGTCAACAGCAACGCACTGCAAAAACTTCCAGCTGATCACAGTGTAATAAATCTTTGCTGTGATTGGCTCAGAGGCGTGACAGACGTCACCATCTATAGGCTTCAGTATTGATTATGAAGATTTCTTTCAAACTACAACATGTTTGTATTTACAGTAAATTCTCTGTCTGTTCCTTCCTTTTACTCAAGTACAAGTACTTAAGTACAATGTTGAGGTACTTTTTTTTGAGTATTTCCATTCAATGCTACTTTGTACTTCTACTTCACTACACTATGTTGAAATGAGCTCCACCTTCACCAGGTGCAACATGAAAGTGATGAACACGAGTGGATCAACAATTAGAATTCAGTAATATAATATATATGATTCTACAATGAGCCATTCTGCATCAGGAGTACTTTTACTTATGAAACTTTAAGTGTATTGTGTATGTGTATTGTGAGTATTTTTGCATTGTGGTATTCTACTTTTATTGAAGTAAAAGATCTGAGTACTTCTTCCACCTCTGCCTTCGCCCTCCTCTTCAGTCGTTATCAGCTCTCAGGAATGTCTGAAATAGTTTCACCTCATCTGTGTGTGTGTGTGTGTGTGTGTTACAGTCGAGTACCAGCTGGTTTCACTATGATTATCAGTGGATTTGCATTTATGACTCGTAGAGCTACAGAGAGTCAGCAGGACAAACTGTTTCTGTTGGTTGAAACACAAAATGTTTGACTTTGAGTTGTTTCTCTGGAAGTTGTGTTTCTTCTGAAAAGTCCAAACTGACAGATTTGGTATCTTTGAAAACCTCCTGCACGTTTTTAGCGGTTGCAGCTCAGTGATCGATCAGGTCGGTCATCAATCAAAGTGTTGGTTCGATCTGCTGAACCTCAAACTGCTCCAGAGTAAATGTGATGGAATGAAAGTCTTGGATTTACAGTTTATACTTCAAGAGAAGTTTAAAAGTTCTGCTGTTGTTGTGCTGTGGTGTGTTGTTCACTTACTTCAAAGTAGTAGTATTTTAAAGTAGTAATATTTTATTTATTGTGGTGTCTCCAGCTCGATTTCTGTCTTTCATACTTCTTACTTTCTGTTCATTCTCTCTTTTTGTCAACACTGTTGAGGACATAGTGGTCGTGTTTGACTAAACTTTATTGGAACTGTCGTTGAACAAAACTGACCTGTGTTCAGTGTTAATGTTCAGTGGAAACTGAAAAGTCGCAGGTTCTGGTTCTTCTGGTCGTACAGAAAGGAAGATTAACACACACACACACACACACACACACACAAACACACACGTTTCCATTACTTCAATTACTGTACATTGACTTACATGTATTTTTTTATTTTATTTTGTACACACACACACATTTTACTTTTAACAATTAAAAACAAACTAAAAATGTCTTTCATTGTGAACTGTACACTGAATTTCCATCTTGTTTGTGTGTGTGTGTGTGTGTGTGTGTGTGTGAGTATTTCCTCTATGACTGTGGAGGATCCTGCAGGAACCCAAAAATAGAACACTGACACACACGGTCCAGTGTATTCAGTGCTGAATCTGCCACATGTAATATTCCTCAGATACTGTGTGTGTGTGTGTGTGTGTGTGTGTGTGTGTGTGTGTGTGTGTGAATGTGTGCGCGTGTGCGCTAGTGCATACTTGGACAGCTATCTTTGTGAGAACCAGTTTGAGTATTTGACCTTGGAAAGGGAGGACATTTACTAGGTTTGAGTCAGAGTCATGGTCAGGGTCTAGGTTCGGGTTCGGGTTTAGGGGCTAGGGGTTAGGGTTTAGGGTTTAGGGTTTAGGGTTTAGGGGTTAGGGTAAGACATTCAGTTGTGATGCTTGATGTGAGGGTAAATGGCTCTGGAATGTCAATGAGGGTTGTCACAATGATAGAAGTGCAACCCTGTGTGCGTTTGTGTGTTTTATGTAACAGGAAGCATCAGCGACAGACGCTGTAAACTTCACCACAGCTGACTGATGGAGCGCCGCTTGTGTCCAGATGTGTCATCTGTTTCCAGCTGTGACTTCATCTTAAAACACAATCAACCAAAAACAAAATGAACAATGTTCATACAGTCATATTCAAACTAATGTCCCGTCAGCTCTAAAGTCACACATGAGACATCTGCATAGGTTGGAATGCCAAAGTCTGATTGGCTAGATCACTATCAGTGCCAGTCGTGACCTGATGAAGGCCTTTACTCTGAAACAGGAAGTGGTTATGACGTAATGACGTTCACCGTCAGTGAAGATTTTTCCCTCATAATGTTTTTAGAAGAATAGAAACATAGCTCGTTAAAGGAGAACAAATGAGCAGCTGAAACAATGGCGGAAAAGTAAACGTGCGTGTCGAGTCATTAGCTCTGCTGTTACCACGCGCTGAATAGGAAATATGAAACTTTCTAATAATAGTCACTATGATCCATAATTCATCAGATCAGACATGTGGAGCTCTGTGTGTGTGTGTGTTTGACAAACTGGAGCGCAGGTGAGTCCAAGTTTATTGTACTGTGAAATTACACGCACACACGCACGCACACACACACACACACACACACACACAGGTTGAACAGGACTGAGCCGAGCTGTTGGATGTAAACATTAATGACAAAGTTGTATGTATCTACACAACATTGGATGTGTGATGATGGAAAAGGAGGAGACATCAAGTTAAGGTTCATGTTTCATTGGTTTTCCATCTGCAGCAGATCTGGAGTCAGAGAAACTGTGATTGAAAGAACAGTTTTACCAAATGTTCTTATACATGATTCACAGAGTCAAGTGCAGCGAAATGAACTCAGTCAGTGAACACATCACACTGACAATCAGACAGTGAACACACCACAACCTCAGCAGACTGAAACCAACTTCATCTGGACCTGATCTTCTCAGAGAATCAGGTCCAGGACGCGTTAGATAATGACTCCACTGTGTCCTCTGCGGGACACTAGCTGGACTTTACAATGTCTTAGCTTCCCACATCCGAGCTGTTATAATTGAAGGCTCCATCATCGATATCCAACAGACACGCTGTATGATTTCATACGTTAATGTTGTTTTTTGGTTATTTTTAGGGCCACGGTTTTTAAAATCGCTGTCTGTCTGGGTAACATCACAGTCCTCCCCCTGTGTCCTCTCCTTCATAACATTATTTTCTCTCTCTGCAGCATCATGTTTCCTCCTCCGCGGCTCTGAACATGTTGAACTCAGCACTTTGCTTATCAGCTCACATGCTAACATTCACCCCCCCAGCTCTGTGTTCAGTTTAAACAATTAAACACACAGACTTCTGACTCTTTGATATTTCAAAGGTCCTTTAAAGGGACTTTAAAGGACCACGCTGGTGTTTTTTTTGTTTCAGTCCATTCTCTATGAATCCTGTTTACTTTACACTCGGAGTCCACTCCGCTTTATTTGTTCAGACCAGGGTCACATGCTGCGTCTCTGAGCTTTACAGGCAACAACAACAGCGACAACCGTTCCTGACCGGCACGAACTCTCTTAGAAGACCAAGAAAAACAAAAAAAGCCCACTCTGACCCCACTCAGTTGTTAGATTTCCTTACTTTGAGGCAACCATTGGTTTCATTTCATTTCTATCACAGTCAGTGTCATACCTGTATTTTTATTTTTATATTTCTATCTATACTCAGAGGTACACCTACTGTCTACTGTCAGTGTTTGTATTTATATGTTTATTTGGGTCTTATGCATGTTTATGATGAACCAGCTTGGTTTAAGATTATCTCCATTTATTTTCATTTTCCAAGTGTTTAGATTCACTTCCTTCCTTCCTGACAGTCATTGTTTTCAGTTAATGTTTGTATGAAAATGAACCTGCAGAGAGAGAAGAAACATCACAGTCATCTAAAGCTGATGCTCAGCTGCAGTTTTTCAACCAGCAGCTGAAACAGCAGAGTGTTCTGTGGTCGCGGTGTGTGTCAGTAATCTTTGTGATACACACTCCAGCACTCTTTTCTAAAGATCATACAAACCAGCACGTACGTTTTTTGGGCGTTTCTATGTTCTTACAGACAGGAGAGACGTTACATTCATTATGTCGGTATCTTGAAATGAGAATTCAGATAAGAGCTGATTGTCCAGTTGGTCCATGATGGAGACACAGCTGGCTGCTGATCCCTGATGTAACTGTAAAGCCTCTTACACACAGAAAGTTAGTCTTTTTAAAGCCTGTAAAGTGTTGTTACACACTAAAAGGAGCATGGCAGGTTTTTTCATCCTTTAATTCCTGTCGCTGTATTTCACATCACCACCGACCATTCAGTGAATGTTTCCGCAGCACTCAAACTGATTTCCAAAGAACAGATAATCTATCACAGTCAGTGTGTAGTTTATGTACGTGTTTCACAGTCAGTGTGTAGTTTATGTACGTGTTTCATAGTCATTGTGTAGTTTATGTACGTGTTTCACAGTCAGTGTGTAGTTTATGTACGTGTTTCATAGTCATTGTGTAGTTTATGTACGTGTTTCACAGTCAGTGTGTAGTTTATGAACATGACTCACAGTCAGTGTGTAGTTTATGTACATGTTTCACAGTCAGTGTGTAGTTTATGTACGTGTTTCACAGTCAGTGTGTAGTTTATGAACATGATACACAGTCAGTGTGTAGTTTATGTACGTGTTTCACAGTCAGTGTGTAGTTTATGAACATGATTCACAGTCAGTGTGTAGTTTATGAACATGACTCAGTCAGTGTGTAGTTTATGTACGTGTTTCACAGTCAGTGTGTAGTTTATGTACGTGTTTCACAGTCAGTGTGTAGTTTATGAACATGACTCACAGTCAGTGTGTAGTTTATGAACATTATTCACAGTCAGTGTGTAGTTTATGAACATGACTCACAGTCAGTGTGTAGTTTAGTCAGTGTGTAGTTTATGTACGTGTTTCACAGTCAGTGTGTAGTTTATGAACATGACTCACAGTCAGTGTGTAGTTTATGTACGTGTTTCACAGTCAGTGTGTAGTTTATGAACATGACTCAGTCAGTCTGTAGTTTATGAACATGACTCACAGTCAGTGTGTAGTTTATGAACATGATTCACAGTCAGTGTGTAGTTTATGAACATGACTCACAGTCAGTGTGTAGTTTATGAACGTGTTTCACAGTCAGTGTGTAGTTTATGAACATGACTCACAGTCAGTGTGTAGTTTATGAACGTGTTTCACAGTCAGTGTGTAGTTTATGAACATGACTCACAGTCAGTGTGTAGTTTATGTACGTGTTTCACAGTCAGTGTGTAGTTTATGAACATGACTCACAGTCAGTGTGTAGTTTATGAACATGATTCACAGTCAGTCTGTAGGTTATGAACATGATTCACAGTCAGTGTGTAGTTTATGAACATGACTCAGTCAGTGTGTAGTTTATGAACATGATTCACAGTCAGTCTGTAGTTTATGAACATGACTCAGTCAGTGTGTAGTTTATGTACGTGTTTCACAGTCAGTGTGTAGTTTATGAACATGACTCAGTCAGTCTGTAGTTTATGTACGTGTTTCACAGTCAGTGTGTAGTTTATGAACATGACTCACAGTCAGTGTGTAGTTTAGTCAGTGTGTAGTTTATGTACGTGTTTCACAGTCAGTGTGTAGTTTATGAACATGACTCACAGTCAGTGTGTAGTTTATGTACGTGTTTCACAGTCAGTGTGTAGTTTATGAACATGACTCAGTCAGTGTGTAGTTTATGTACGTGTTTCACAGTCAGTGTGTAGTTTATGAACATGACTCAGTCAGTCTGTAGTTTATGAACATGACTCACAGTCAGTGTGTAGTTTATGAACATGATTCACAGTCAGTCTGTAGTTTATGAACATGACTCAGTCAGTGTGTAGTTTATGAACATGACTCACAGTCAGTCTGTAGTTTATGTACGTGTTTCACAGTCAGTCTGTAGTTTATGAACATGACTCACAGTCAGTGTGTAGTTTATGAACGTGTTTCACAGTCATTGTGTAGTTTATGTACGTGTTTCATAGTCATTGTGTAGTTTATGTACGTGTTTCACAGTCAGTGTGTAGTTTATGTACGTGTTTCATAGTCATTGTGTAGTTTATGTACGTGTTTCACAGTCAGTGTGTAGTTTATGAACATGACTCACAGTCAGTGTGTAGTTTATGTACGTGTTTCACAGTCAGTGTGTAGTTTATGTACGTGTTTCACAGTCAGTGTGTAGTTTATGAACATGATACACAGTCAGTGTGTAGTTTATGTACGTGTTTCACAGTCAGTGTGTAGTTTATGAACATGATTCACAGTCAGTGTGTAGTTTATGAACATGACTCAGTCAGTGTGTAGTTTATGAACATGACTCACAGTCAGTGTGTAGTTTATGTACGTGTTTCACAGTCAGTGTGTAGTTTATGTACGTGTTTCACAGTCAGTGTGTAGTTTATGAACATGACTCACAGTCAGTGTGTAGTTTATGAACATTATTCACAGTCAGTGTGTAGTTTATGAACATGACTCACAGTCAGTGTGTAGTTTAGTCAGTGTGTAGTTTATGTACGTGTTTCACAGTCAGTGTGTAGTTTATGAACATGACTCACAGTCAGTGTGTAGTTTATGTACGTGTTTCACAGTCAGTGTGTAGTTTATGAACATGACTCAGTCAGTCTGTAGTTTATGAACATGACTCACAGTCAGTGTGTAGTTTATGAACATGATTCACAGTCAGTGTGTAGTTTATGAACATGACTCACAGTCAGTGTGTAGTTTATGAACGTGTTTCACAGTCAGTGTGTAGTTTATGAACATGACTCACAGTCAGTGTGTAGTTTATGAACGTGTTTCACAGTCAGTGTGTAGTTTATGAACATGACTCACAGTCAGTGTGTAGTTTATGTACGTGTTTCACAGTCAGTGTGTAGTTTATGAACATGACTCACAGTCAGTGTGTAGTTTATGAACATGATTCACAGTCAGTCTGTAGGTTATGAACATGATTCACAGTCAGTGTGTAGTTTATGAACATGACTCAGTCAGTGTGTAGTTTATGAACATGATTCACAGTCAGTCTGTAGTTTATGAACATGACTCAGTCAGTGTGTAGTTTATGTACGTGTTTCACAGTCAGTGTGTAGTTTATGAACATGACTCAGTCAGTCTGTAGTTTATGTACGTGTTTCACAGTCAGTGTGTAGTTTATGAACATGACTCACAGTCAGTGTGTAGTTTAGTCAGTGTGTAGTTTATGTACGTGTTTCACAGTCAGTGTGTAGTTTATGAACATGACTCACAGTCAGTGTGTAGTTTATGTACGTGTTTCACAGTCAGTGTGTAGTTTATGAACATGACTCAGTCAGTGTGTAGTTTATGTACGTGTTTCACAGTCAGTGTGTAGTTTATGAACATGACTCAGTCAGTCTGTAGTTTATGAACATGACTCACAGTCAGTGTGTAGTTTATGAACATGATTCACAGTCAGTCTGTAGTTTATGAACATGACTCAGTCAGTGTGTAGTTTATGAACATGACTCACAGTCAGTCTGTAGTTTATGTACGTGTTTCACAGTCAGTCTGTAGTTTATGAACATGACTCACAGTCAGTGTGTAGTTTATGAACGTGTTTCACAGTCATTGTGTAGTTTATGTACGTGTTTCACAGTCAGTGTGTAGTTTATGAACATGACTCACAGTCAGTGTGTAGTTTATGTACGTGTTTCACAGTCAGTGTGTAGTTTATGAACATGACTCAGTCAGTGTGTAGTTTATGAACATGACTCACAGTCAGTGTGTAGTTTATGAACATGATTCACAGTCAGTCTGTAGTTTATGAACATGACTCACAGTCAGTGTGTAGTTTATGAACGTGTTTCACAGTCAGTGTGTAGTTTATGAACATGACTCACAGTCAGTGTGTAGTTTATGTATGTGTTTCACAGTCAGTGTGTAGTTTATGAACATGACTCAGTCAGTCTGTAGTTTATGAACATGACTCACAGTCAGTGTGTAGTTTATGAACATGATTCACAGTCAGTGTGTAGTTTATGAACATGACTCAGTCAGTGTGTAGTTTATGAACATGACTCACAGTCAGTGTGTAGTTTATGAACATGATTCACAGTCAGTGTGTAGTTTATGAACATGACTCAGTCAGTGTGTAGTTTATGTACGTGTTTCACAGTCAGTGTGTAGTTTATGAACATGACTCAGTCAGTCTGTAGTTTATGAACATGACTCACAGTCAGTGTGTAGTTTATGAACATGATTCACAGTCAGTGTGTAGTTTATGAACATGACTCAGTCAGTGTGTAGTTTATGAACATGTCTCAGTCAGTGTGTAGTTTATGAACATGATTCACAGTCAGTCTGTAGTTTATGAACATGACTCAGTCAGTGTGTAGTTTATGTACGTGTTTCACAGTCAGTGTGTAGTTTATGAACATGACTCAGTCAGTCTGTAGTTTATGAACATGACTCACAGTCAGTGTGTAGTTTATGAACATGATTCACAGTCAGTGTGTAGTTTATGAACATGACTCAGTCAGTGTGTAGTTTATGAACATGTCTCAGTCAGTGTGTAGTTTATGAACATGATTCACAGTCAGTCTGTAGTTTATGAACATGACTCAGTCAGTGTGTAGTTTATGTACGTGTTTCACAGTCAGTGTGTAGTTTATGAACATGACTCACAGTCAGTCTGTAGTTTATGTACGTGTTTCACAGTCAGTCTGTAGTTTATGAACATGTTACACAGTCAGTGTGTAGTTTATGAACATGACTCACAGTCAGTCTGTAGTTTATGTACGTGTTTCACAGTCAGTCTGTAGTTTATGAACATGTTACACAGTCAGTGTGTAGTTTATGAACATGACTCACAGTCAGTGTGTAGTTTATGAACATGACTCACAGTCAGTGTGTAGTTTATGAACATGACTCACAGTCAGTGTGTAGTTTATGTACATCATTCGGTGTTTAATACTGTCAGTGACCTGTTGTCATGTGACCTGTCGATTTTAAGTTTGTCTTGTTTCCAGTTTCTTTGTCCTCATTGATTTCAGTAATTTGTTTCTCCAAGACAGAATCTTTAGGCTAATTTAGGCTCAAGTGTGTGTGTGTGTGTGTGTGTGAACTTGGCAGTCTGAGTTGGAAGAACCAGCTCCCACAAATGTTGTTTTCTTTCTTCACGTTTTCCAAACTGAAATACATCCTGCCTCATAGACCGAAAGCCATCATTATCCAGTCTACACTGATTAAACTTATGGAAGAAAAACATTCTTTGCTGCAGTTTGTGGTTTGAAATGCTGCTGAATGAGTTCACAGTGACCCACCATCGATCAGGCACAAAAGCTTCTTGGTTAAGATTAGAGAAGACGGCTATCATGGTTAAAGAAAGAGCGATATCCAGCATCAAAGCTGCTTCTTCATGCTTTGCTTCAGTTGAAACGACCACCTGCAGTCAAAGGTCAAAACCTACGGCGGTCATATTTGTACAGATGCTGTTGTTTCATCTCTGCTCGTTCCTCCTCTTTCTGCTGCAGCAGCTGTTAGTTCAGCCAAGCACACTGAACAGACCTCAATTATTAAAGTTCGGACACATTTATTATTACACAGCTGTCAGAGTGGAGGAGAGGGAGGAAGGATGGTGCTAAGAGTGGTTTAAAGTCTTCATCACAAAAAAACTGGATTCCAGGATTGTTCTGCTTGATTTTATTATCATTTCTGTTCATAATAATGTTGTTAATGTGCGAACACTGTGAATGGCTGATAGAAGCCACCAAACACAAGCGTTGACCAAATGTTGTTATGGTTACAGGTGTACTTTAGTTTGATTGGCTGCTGTCTGACCATGTGACCCCTCCCCCCTCGCAGCACCCTCCCTGATGTCTCACCGGTTTGTGACGGTGCGTCGCGGCAGCCCGGCGGCTCGCAGCGGCCACATTCAGCCTGGAGACCAGCTGGACGCGGTGGAGGGTAGACCGGTCGGAGGTCTGCAGCACCGAGACCTCGCTCAGATCCTGAGGAGAGCCGGGAACACGCTGAGACTGAGCATCACACCCAGACACCGTATGGACACACACCTGATACTGACTGCAACACCTGACCTCAGGATACGAGCAGATACCCAAAGTTACACCACAGCATACCACCAACACGTCTGTAAACTAACATCAGGCTATGAACACACATCATTTTTCAACTGCTGAACAATTCAGAACTGAAACTTCACACAAATGAGACAGAGTTTTGATGAATGAGTTCCCTGTGTTGACCAATAAAAACAAGCCGTCCTGACAGATCTAAACTTAGTGGACAGAGAGCCGGAGAGTCCAAAACAGAGGAAGCCATCGTGGCTTAGCTGTGGGTCACCATCCAGTGTCATTAAACCTGATCTGTCAGAGGCTAAATTCTCCACAACAGAGACCTGGTTTACACACAGCGAGGAGTCACGACTGATGCAGCTGTCAAAACACTGTCCCACTAGCCAATGAGCTAAGCTAACAGTTAGCAGGTCTGCTAACTGACCTCTTGCAAGCTCATTAGATCTGAGAGCTTTGTTTTCCCTCTTCAATAACAGAAGGGGGCGTGAACCCCAGTGACTGACCAGCATTAGCCCAGCAAAGCAAGTTAGCGGTTAGCTACAGTTGTTGAACAGCTAACGTTAGCTCTGTGAGGCATCGCTACGTCTCAACGCAGATGCAGATGCGTTTGTGTATCAGCTCTGTGTTCAGGGCTGTAGAAGACAGTTAAAGAAATAAGACATTTATTTAAGAAATTAGATTGTTTAGAAGGTGTGTGACTTAACACATGTGACTTCAAACATGTAACTTCACACATGAGACTTAACACATGAGACTTTGCATGTATGCTCGCTGCTGTTGTGTTCAGGGACACTCGCGATAAACAACTCTGCGTTAAACAGTGATCCCTGTTGATCCTCCAGCAGTGTTTTAAAGTCCAGTTGCTCATGTCCTTCATCAAGTTGTTAAACATGAAATAAAATGTCTCGTCTCCATGTTCATTTCACAAAACATCTTGTCTCCTCGTCTCCTCTCCTTGTCTCCTCTCCTCAGACTCATCCTCTCTGTCAGAAGGAGCAGACTTGGACATTGATGGTCGGATGATGAAAGGATCCAGAGGGAGGTCAAAGGTCAGTCTCACATTCCCTCTGACTCCTAACAGTCTTACAGCAGTACCAGTACACACTACTGTAGCAGTACCATTACACACTAAAGTAGTAGTAAGTATCACAGCTACTGTGAGAGAATTAAGTCAAATATTTTGTACTTTTATAAGACAAAGAGTTGTAATACTCTGAAGTAAAATAGAAAAATGACACCTTTAAATCTTGCAGTACTATGAGAATAAAGTAATATAATATTATTACTAATACTAATATTAAACTAATATTTTGAGGGTAAAACTGTAATATTACCATGAAAGATGTGACTGAACGAAATGTTACAAACAATAAGAGTCTAATTGTTAGAGATTTTAGGATATTTTGGGGGACATGGAGGAGACAGTCGGCACTTGAAATATAATAGATCTCAGTTTTTCTTCTTGTGGTGAGAAACAGCAGTAACACAGTTAGTAGTAGCAGCTGAAGTAGTAGTGAAGGAAGCAGTATTAATGGGAATAGTACAAGCAGCAGTAGCAGCATTAGTTGGAACAGTAGTAGTATCACAGTAGTGGTAAAAATAATAATACCAGGATAGTTGCAGCAGTACTAAGAGTAACAGGAGCAGTAATGAAGTAGTACTACGAGTATCAGCAGCAGTTTTATAATCTGTCTGTCAGGACGAGCCAAGGTTCTACAGCGTGGATCTGGAACGAGGTCCCACAGGGTTCGGGTTCTCTCTGAGGGGAGGCAGTGAGTACAACATGGGACTGTATGTACTGGGACTGATGGATGGGGGGCCGGCCCAACGCAGCAACAAGATACAGGTACCACACACACACACACACACACACACACACACACACACACACACACACACACACACAACGCAGCAGATCTTCAGATGATGAACTGTGAGGATCAGTGATGTTTCCATGTTTCCAGTAATAAACACTGCGGCCTCTAGGGGGCACTAGCAGCAAACAGCTGATTATTTACTATTTTCTTGCTGAAGTGGATTATTGTTAGGTCTTGTTTTAGCTTTAAACCCAAACATATTCAGTTTAATGTAAAAGGAAACAAATAAATCATATTTGTGAAGCCGCAAAGAACAAATTAATTAATTCAAAGTTCAGTGTTGTTACAGAACACAGCTGCAGCTGTTTCCCTCCACAACACATGAAAATGACTTCAGCTATTAATCAATAATAGAACTTATCGATTCAGTGACAGATCATCAGTCTACATGGAATATTTACTCCCAGCCTCGAGGAAGCGAGATGATCTGACAAATAGAAGGAATAATCATATTTTCTCATCACTTCCCGTCAGAGCAGGTGATCAGTGCTTCTGTTAGAGACCGACAGACGGAGCTCACTCTGGATCTCCTGCATGCTGTCGGTGATTCTTTCCTTTAGGATTCAGTTCTGAGTTTTTGTGAGACTCTGAGCATCAAACATTCAACATCGCAGCTGCTTCACGGCTCTCTGTACTTTAAATATTTAACAACAAACTGCTCAAAACTGACAAAGCAAAGAGCTGTTGCCGCCCTCTACTGGCTGCAGCAGGTCATTGAACAGTAAAGGGTTCATCCTCTGGAGGTTATTAAATTATCTGTTATATCACCTGCTCTCAGGTGTCTGATCAGCTGGTGGAGATAAATGGAGACAGTACATCAGGGATGACTCACAGTCAGGCTGTGGAGCAGATCAGAAGAGGAGGACATCGAATCCACCTCGTCCTCAAGAAAGGAAACGGATACGTGCCCGACTACGGTGAGACCTGATACACTTACAGTACAGATGCAGTAAGCTGTGTACTGTTGTACTGTACTGCAACACCTGACACTCAGGTGACTGACAGCTGAAGCAGGAAACACATCTCAGTTTGTGTTTGAAGGAACTCATCTCTTCTGTTTCTCCTGCTGTTTCTCTGTGAATTTCTACCTTTGACACTTTATGTACTCATCACAGAGGTGGAAGAAGTACTCTGATCTTTTGCTTCAGTAAGCGTAGGAATACCACAGTAAAGTACTCAAGTGTCAAGGATGTGTCCTACATGTAAAACTTAAAAGTACAAAAGTATTACTGTCAAAATATACTTAAAGTGCTTAAGTAAAACTACTCATAATGCAGAATGGCCCATTTCTAAATAACAGATTTAATATTATTGGATCATAATTACAGATACAGTAGTGTTACTCACATTCTTCTTATTATCATCAAATCTCATGTTCAGACTCAAACCAACAACGCGTTAGTCCGTCTCTCAAAACTGTCCGACTTCCTGTCTGTGACTCTCAGCTCATTGGTTCCTACTGAAGAGATACATCTTTAAAAACTTCTCACAAATACTCAGTTTCATTTTCAAGTTGTTACTTTCCACCACTGGTAAGAACAAGAAATGAATTAAAAGAAAACTTTTATAATTTAGTTTAAATCCTCAGTGAATCGTCCAATCACAGCTGTGGGATCCTCTTGATTTCAGCCTTCTTACTGTTTGATTTCTTTCTCTTACTGCTTCCTCCTGTACTTCCTGTTCTGCTCTTCATCCTCCTCCTCTTCCTCAGTGGAGCTGTCCAGCTTGTCTCTGTGTATGACCAACTCTAAACAGGGTGAGCCCTGCTTCTACGTGATTGGACGCACTGAAAACTCGCGGTTGGTAACTTTCTGTTCTCCTCTGAACGCGTTTCCTCTCATCTTCTTCACTTCCTCACTCTCACCTCTTCATCTTCACGTTTTCATCACAGACGTTCACACATGTATGTTTTGAGAAGCCTGATAAAGTGGTAGTTATGAGTATTAACGAGTTCCAAACGTATTTTCATGTGAGAGCTTGTCAATAAGGTGGTCATGTGGTCTAAGATGTGATTAACGAGAGAAGAGTAGAGAATGACAGGACGTGAAGGATGGAGACGCAGTACAGCAACAAGTACTAAGATCTTCTACTTCAGTAAAAGTAACAGTACCACAATGTACAGGTACTCCATTACAAGTCAAAGTAATTCCTTTCAAATCTTACTTCCGCAAAAGAACAGAGGTATTCTAATCAAAAGGTACTCAGAGTACCAAAAGTAAAAGTACTTGTTCTGTGAATGATTCTGTTGTATTTTACATTATTATTAATACTGCTGAATCAGTACTACAGTGGATGTCAGCAAAGTTAGTTTTAGCACCTTATACATTCAAGTTCAGTAGCCTAGTCTGGTGGTTCCCAACCTGGGGGTCAGGCCCTGTAAAGGGTCACCAGATTGATCTGAGGGGTCGTCAGAAGATCAATGGAAGAAGAAAAAACAAGTTCTAATACAAACGTTTATTTTTCTTTCCTTTGATCAATTCAGTGAAATACTGACTCATTTGATCTCTCCATTTGATTGAATCTGTTCAATAAATAACTTCATTGATGTAAAGTCTTAATTAGTAAAGTAACTAGTAACTAAACTAATTGTAGTGGAGTAAAAAGAAGAATATTTCCCTCTGAGATGCAGCCAAGTAGAAGTATAGTAGCACAAAATGGAAATGCTGAGTACAGACCCCTCAAAGTTGTGCTACAGTACTTGAGTAAAAGTACTTAGTTACTTTCCACCACTGCCCAACCGGACACAAAGTGAGGGTGCTGACAATCCATCACACTGTCTTCCTGAATGTCTCCACAGTGGAACATCAAGCTCAGTGATTGGTGCAGGTGTTCACATTCACGTCAATGAGTTTGATCACAGCAGCCTCTGGTGAACGTCAGAAGAACTGCAGGTCAGCACTCACTTTCTCTCTGTTTGTCTGCCAGGCCCTGAGGAAGGAGCCCTCTCCCCCTCCACCTCTTCACACGCAGAGGAGCAGGATGTGGATACAGTAACCATGACAACCGCCTCCCTCAGCCAGCAGAGGAGAGGAGGAAGTGGTACAGGAGGAGGAGGAGGAGGAGAGAGGAGGACGAGGGCGAGGAGAGAGGGAGAAACCAAACGACGAACAGGAGGAGGAGGAGGAGGAGGAGGGTTAGGGCCTCCTGATCTGGACCTGGACCTGGTGGAGGAGGAGGCACGGGAGGAGGAGAGGAGGAGGGAGGAGGAGGAGAGGAGGCGGCAAGAGGAGGAGAGGAGGAAAACAAGCCAGACTGTCAGGCAGAAGGAGAAGCGGGATGGCCAGAGGGAGCAGGGGAGGAGGAGCAGGAGTTTACCCAGGAACAGTGCTCGATCCCGGGACACATCTCCGCCGGAGGAGAGGGTGGAGGTGGGGGGTCCTGGAGGTGCAGTGAAGGAGAGAAGGAGGAGCGAGACGAAGAGCAGGAGGAAGGCAGCGGAGACCGACAGAGAGAAGGAGGAAAAGGGAGAGGGGAGGGAAAGGAGGGAGGAGAGAGATGACAGCATCACCCGCCGTGCAAAGCATTCTGGGAGCTCAGCTACAGCTCAGAGGGCAGCGTTCTCCTTCCTCAGACCGATGGACGACGATGAAAGCCAGCATCTGTCTGACAGCGAATCAGCAGCCAGTTTCTCAGAGGTCAGCCTATCAGCAGCTAGCATCGCCACTGTGGGGTGGAGAGAGGATTTTGATTGGAGGAGAGCACAGTCGCCATGGGAACAGGGGAGTGCCCCAGGCCCCTGGCTGAAGCCGAGCCCGCAGAGACTAACGCAGGTTCTGATTGGCAGTCGGCTCAGTGGGCAGGAACTAGTGGGCGGGCTCTCTCTCTGATTGGTTCACAGCAAGACATTCTCTTTCTTCACTGGCTGCTTTAAAAGGGCTTTTTTGATTGGCCTGAAGAGAGAAGACCCGCCTCTTCCCGATTCTTATTGGATGACAGCAACCAATTCTGTTTCTAATTGGAGGATGAAAAGCAAACAGATAAGGACTTTTTTTGATCGGCTGGTGGGTGGGTTTTGAGGCCTCTGACTGGCCAATGACATAACAGCTGCACACAGAGCCGCCTAATTAACCAACAATTTTATTTTTATTTTACCCATCATCCCTCAGTGCATCCTGAGACCTGTATCATGAGGCCAGATTAGGGTGTATTCCAGCTCTGACTTTCTGGTATCATGATGCTGGTGCACCTTTAACCACAGTAGCTCACCATGGTAACAGGGTAGCTCACCATGGTAACCAGGGTATCAAAAGCTGTCAACAGGCCGACTACTGACCATCATCATTCCTACAGGATCCTGCCAGGGACAACAGTAATGAAGAGCAACAGATTATTTTATAAGACAGTAGAATCTCTTTCAGGTCTATGATGTCAGACATAAAATATCTAACAGAGAAATTAAAGCTTCACTCACAGACGAACGAATGGTGATTACAGCTTCATATATTGAAATAAGTTCCTTTTATTCCGGACATGACTCGCACACTCTCATTCCAACACTGCAGCTAAGACAGAGAACCTTTAACATCTTTTTAGACTCATGCAGATCAGGGTTTGAAATAAGAACGGAAACCCACCCTCACCTTTTATTAGAGCGACACCTTAAATACTTGGATTGTTAATGGAAAATGTATTTTGCATGTTTAAAGATGGACGACACATATTGATAGCCTCGCCAATGGTATTTTGTCTGTTCCTACAGCTTCTTCTTGGCTGATTCTAGCTGAGTATCTGCAGTAACTAACAGGCATCATCTGTTTGATCCCACATCAGATTAAATACTCCACTCATGATTGTGATCATGTTTGACTGATTTGATTCTTTTATGGATCTGCACACCAAGTGAAAGGATAACATGATGAAAAGAACTTTTAACGAAACAGACGATAGTGTTTCATGAACAACGTCACAGCTACACGCCAACGTTTAAAACGGGGTGAAGCAATGACTGTAAAGATAAAGATGGACGACTTATCTCCACTTCCTCCCACTGCACAAAAATGAAGCCAAACTAAACACGTGCTGCCATGTTGTGTTGCTGATGTAATTTGGAGGCAGAGTCTGTGCAGCGGTGGTCGGAGGGTGGAGCTAAGATATTGAGGTCCCGCCCACACACTTTCCTGACTCCAACACTGGGCTCAGCTGTCAATCATGATGCCATACCCCCTTTGTATAGTATCAAATGAACACTTGAACATACATCAGCGTGTAAAACTACGTAAAATTATAGGAACCATGTTTGTTTAACATGTACATTGAGTTTTTGTCTATGTCCCAACTGCTAACATGGACAGCTATACTGCTGTCAGCCACCAGGGGGCAATAGTGATGGTTTGACTTCACTTTTGAGGAGTCATCATGTCAACGATCCTCATATACAGTCAATGGGGTTTACATATTTCATCTATATTCATGACGAGCTCTTACACACACACACACACACACACACACAGAGGCAGTGAGCAGGGACCACCAAGATCTGCCACTTTGTGCTGTTGACCAATAACAGACCATCATGACTGAGCTGAGCTCTGATTGGATGGAGAGCTGGAGAGTCCAGCTACCGTAGCTTAGCGTATTAGCTGTGTCACTATCCAGTTTCATTCAAAAGTAAAAACTGCTCCACATCAGAGACGTGGTTCATACACAGTGAGGAAACAGTGGACACTTACTGTCCTGTTAGCAACCAAGCTAAGCTAACAAGACTGTTAGCAAGCCTGTTAGCTTGCATTATTTGCCCTCTTCAGTAACTTTATTGAACAGAATGTGACGCAGAGTAAACGACAGCAGAGGGAATCTGCGGGAGCTAATGTGACAAACTGGAGCTAGCCCGGGCTAGCAACTTAGCAGCTAGCTCGGCAACTCCAGCAGTTCACCAGCTAGCCCTGAGTCTTCACAACGTCACCAAATATTTTTGCAAAGACATTTTACACATTGTGGTGTGAAATGACTGCAGCAGTTCAGAAATGACAAACTGTAAACTGAACGTCCATAAACTGAGCCAGTAGGTGACCAGCTTCATGATACCAGTTGTCAGGATCACTGATGTTGGACTGATACAGGTCTGTCTGTGACATCATTCATCCGCATCTTCATCTTTCTAACTTTAACTTGTATGCAAACAACATGAGAACCTTTCAGTCCCGAAGCCTCCGAGACGAAACTGCTGTCGCACATTGAAGGCAATGTTTTTTGATCCTGTGTAATCTGAGCATGTGAATATCACTGGAATGATTTTTTATTTTTATAAGCTGAACATGTAAAGGCTCAATTACTATTATTACTATTATTATAATTATTAGAGATTAAATAGACGCAGAGATGATCAGATTTGCCTGCTTGCTTGTAAAAAGTAAAAAAAAAAAAAAAAAATTGCCCTGATGACGTAACAGAGCCATAAACTCTAAACACACACACACACACACACACACACACACACACACTTCAGGTCCAGCTGTGGTCCTGTTGGCTGTCAATAACCATAACATCGTCATGGCAACTCAGATGACAGGATGAACTGTTTCTATAGCAACCGCCATGGTAGAGCAGAACTCTGTGGCCAACATGGCCGACAACCTGCAGCTCTGGATCATAACAAGTGCCTCATTTTATTTCAGCCTTCGTCCTGCAAACTGATGCTGAAGCTGCAGGCAAAGACACCGCCACGACTCACCCCACCACTTCCTGTTCAAACCCTGCCACTTCCTGTTCTCACCCTGCCACTTCCAGTTCAAACCCAGCCACTTCCTGTTCTCACCGCACCATTTCCTGTTCTCACCCCAACACTTCCTGTTCACATCCTGCGACTTCCCGTTGAAACCCTGCAACTTCCTGTTCTCACCCTGTCACTTCCTGTTCTCACCCCGCCATTTGCTGCTCAACCTTTCATGCACCGCTGTGTCCCATCAAACGCCGCCTTGTTCTAAACTAACATTCACTGTCATATTTGACAAAGAAATGGACTGGAACCAGCAGATTTTTGGCATCTGTTGCTTGAAAAATGACGAAAGTGTTTAATTCTCAAAATAGTTACATGTAAAACATTTCAATGGTTTGATTGATTGATTGACTGATTGAAAACCTGTCTGTGTCTCATTTCTGATTGATGTTGATCTGAGGGATCAGTCTGAGGCTGATGCAGGAATAATTTCATCGATCAGTATGAGCTAAATTAAAGGCACTGTGAATGAGAGAGAGAGACAGTTAACTAACGCTAATTCAGTCAATAACTTGATGGGAGAATAAACAGTTGCCAGTTTGTCGTCTGAACTAGACAAAAATTGTTTAGGAGGTGAAAGAAGCTTCACTCTGTAACACCACTGAACAACCAGAGTGGACTGAGACTCTCTGTGACAGAGATCACACATTCTCCAGTTAAACTTTGGCTCATACCAGATCAATAATTTAAGATGATTAACTTTGTCGCTTTCAACCTGCAGTATTGGATCTGATAGGTCATAAAAATCAAGTGTGTCAGATTTAGCATCTACAGCTGTTATTTCAATGGGTCATATCCATATTTAATCTACAGTTCAAGTATCAGACCAGACTGGGAATCAGCAGATAATCAATATTAAAGAAATTGGATTGGGATCGTAAAATAAAAGTAAAATAAAATTTAGTCTGTAAAGAGGTTCAAATCTTGATGGGAAAAATCCACTATGAACATTGTTGGTGAAGTGGTTTGTGATGTCTCATCCATCCATCCATCACTTGTCTGTCTGCCTGCATGCATGCCCTCCACAGCAACACTACAACTCCCATGCACCTTGCGCTGCCCTTTAGCCCCGCCCCTCAGCCTGCTCTCATTGAGGGCATTTGGATCTTTGTCTTCTATGCATTTTCTAAGACTGTGTCCTGGTGATTGATCCTCTGATCGGTTCTGACCAGCAGCTGATCAGAGGATCACCTGATCTGGGACTCTGCTTTTAATGATGGGTCTGAATATTCAGGTTCTGGTCCAAAGACGACCAGGAAGCACCGAGGTCTGAACAGGATTCAGCAGTTTCATCGTCAGACCTGCTCCCAGACAGCAGGAGGAACAATAGAGGAACATTAGAGGAAGATGACGGAGGAAGATGACTGAACTGCTTTAATAAAGTGTCAAACTGGGCTGTAAACACACAGCTGCCTGCAGCAGCTCGTGGTCTGTCAGTGTTTAATGTACATGTGTCTGTCTGTCTGTCTAGATCCAGCCTGACTCTGAAAGTCTGAGATCAGTCACCCTGGACTAACTGTTAGCTCGTAAATTAGCCGACTGCCTCGTTTAACAAACTAATGCGAATAGTTCATTTTGGAGGATTTCTATTTATTCTCTTTCTAAGACTGAAGTGTGTTCAGTACAGAGCTGGAGTTATGATGTGGTTGGCCTAGCTTAGCATAAAGATTGGAAACACAGGGAAGCAGCTAGCCTGGCTACTTAAATGAGTGGCATGAAAATAAACACACATGTAATAACTACAGTTTGTTTTTAGGAGTAGTTGAAATTGTTTCTTGGGCTAGCTGTTCTATGCTTCCAGTCATTATGCTAAGCTAGGCTAACCGTGTCCTGACTCCAGCTCTTAACACAGAGACAGTGTTGAACTATTCCTTTGATATGCTAACATTAGCTTCTACTAGCTGTGTTAGCTGTGAGTTGTTCTAGGGTCACAGTTCATGACCTCCACTGCACTTTATTCACGTATGTAAAACCTTCCTGAGAGTTCAAATGTTCCATTTATATCACGAAGGGTGGACGAAATAATGGAAACGCCTCTCTGTACAACAGCTCAGTTCAACAGCAGCACAAAGTACATCCTGACAAACAGGGGAATCAGCTTCAACAATGTGTAGCTTATAATTGATTTGTATTAATGATGCTGCTAATTAGACACTTGTCTGTTTCCATTGTTGGTTCTGTTGGACCTCTGAGAGACCGTCCACCACGCTGGAAACTGATGAGGATCCATGAACAGAATCCAACTGCTGAATCATAACAAGCAGAACTTATAACTGCACACACTTAGTGTGTGAATCCCAAAAACATCCACAGTGTATTCAGCCATTCACACAACAGGCTGACAAATATAAATACAACAAGAGAGGAAGAAATCAATGAAAAACACCACTAAACAACAATTACAGACAATACATAAAGAAGGCTGTCGACACCAACAGCAGAAGAAAATTTTATCACAGTCACCGCAAGCAGCATCAGCAGAGGTGGAAGAAGTACTCAGATACTTTACTTCGGTAAAAGTACTACAAAACAGTGTGAAAATTCGCCACTTCAAGTAAAGGCCATGCATTTAAAACCTTCCTTAAGTATAAAAGTGATGCTGTGTTATCAGTAAAATGCACTTAAAGCACTTATTGTCAAAGTGTTGGTGTATCAGTAAAATGTTGCTGTCAGTGTTTCTCATCATATCTGATGTTTGTGGATTAATATTACTGCTGTAGATGTTTCAGGTTGAGCTCATTTGAACTACTTTATATACTGTTGGCTGGTTTAATCTACAGCGATGCATCATATTCTGAAGGGGTTAGCCCAATGCTAACTCCTGAGATGTCTTCCCCGGTGTGACCTGGTCGACGCACTTCGCTTTGAGATGCCGCGATTGAGTTGCTCCTTCCACAGACAGCGCTTGTTTCAACATGACAATACTTTATTGCTTTGATGCACCGCTCGTGACAGATATCCAAAACATACAACTTCCCGTAATCCCTCCGCGCCACAGCGGTCAAAAACCGTTTGCCCTTCCGGGTTGAACACCTGACGTCAACATACATCCTTCTATCTTTATAGGTAATTCCAAATAGGCTGGCATTACAGCGACACCCCATGTTCACATCAGTGAATGACACACATATTTGGCTCCTACACACCGGCCCCTAATTGTGATGGCCACCAGACATAACAATTCATTAAAGTGATACAAAAAGGAGTCAAATTTCACAGTAAACACCAACATTTTTTACACTCCATACACCAAACAAAGTTTTGTCACTGGTCGTTCAATGACACTTGATTTCGTCTGTAATCTCACAGAACGCACAAAACCATGCCTATCGGGAAACACCTCCAGAACTCTGCCAAGTGGCCAGGAACCACGAGGAGCTGAAGGATCCATGATCACAACAATGTCTCCAGCACTCAAGCTTCTCCTCTTCTGGTTCCATTTTTGTCTTTCTTGAAGCAAGGGTAGGTACTCCCGTACCCATCTCTTCCAGAAAAGATCTGAGAGGTATTGCACTTGCCGCCATCGCCTCCTCACATATTGATCATCAGGTCCAAATACTCCGGGTGGAAAAGACGGTTTGCCCTTTAGGAGAAGCAGATGGTTAGGTGTGAGTGGTTCCAGGTCATTGGGATCCTCCGAGAATTTGGTAATTGGCCGATCGTTCAAAATGGCCTCCACTTCACAAAACAACGTGTGCAACCCATCATCGTCCAGCCTTTGCTGCCGCAGTACCGAGCTGAGAACTCTTCTCACCAACCGGATCATCCGTTCCCATACACCCCCATGGTGCGAGCCTGCTGGTGGGTTAAAACTCCAGCGGATTCCACTCTGCGACAGAGCTCCTTGTATCTTGTCCTGGTTCAGATTAGCAAGAGCCTCCTTCAGCTCTCTTTCTGCCCCAATGAAGTTGGTACCATTGTCTGATCTCAGATGTTCCACTTGTCCTCTTCTGCTGATAAACCGACGCAAAGCATTTATGCACGCATCTGTTTCCAGAGAAGGTGCCACCTCTAGATGAACAGCCCTGCTCGCCATACAGGTAAATAAAACACCGTAGCGTTTGCAGGTTGATCTTCCTCTCTTCACTTCGACTGGTCCGAAGTAATCCACTCCTGTGTTGGTAAATGGTGGCAAATCAGGAAGGATTCTTGCCTCAGGAAGATCTGCCATCTTTTGTTCCACTGCTCTTCCATTATAGCGTCTACAAAAGCCGCATTCAGCAACAATCTTCCTAACTGCTGAATTGGCATTGGTGATCCAAAATTTCCTTCTCACAGCAGACAGAGTGTGACTTCGCCCTCCATGGCCCAGACTTTGATGTACATGTTTGAGAATGAGCATAGAAACATGCTGCTCTTTGGAGAGAATGAGTGGATGCTTAGTTTCCTCTGGCATTGATCCCCTGCTCAATCTTCCTCCGACTCTTAAAAGTCCATCCTCCAAAACTGGGTCCAACCTGTATATGGGACTCTGTCGATTCACAGTTGCTCTTTTTGATGACAGAGCAGAAACCTCTTTGCTGAACCTCTGGTGCTGGCAAAAGCGAATGATAGCAATTTCTGCATTCACTAGCTCGTTCAGTGTCAAGATGTTGCTCCTGGGCTGAGATGTGATCCGCTGTCTCTCTCCCTTTGCAGACTCAGAAAGCTCCACCACAGAAGCTTCTGACTGCTTCCTTCGGAGACTTCGTTCCAACAACATGGCCTTTAACCTAAGGATCCAGGCAACTGCTGTTTTGAGCCTCCTCCAGTCAGAAAAGTAGGTAATGAGCTGGTCTGTGGGACTAGAAACATCACACAACCTGATGGCATTGGCTGTTGCCTCCTTCCTGACTTCTTTGTCTGTGGCATCCAGTGTGACATCCAACACAGTCTTAGGCCAATCCTCTTCTTCCATCCAAAGGAAAGCTGGACCCTTTTGCCACCTGTTGCCTTTCAAGAAATCAGCGCCCTTCATTCCTCTCGATGCATCGTCAGCTGGATTGTTTTTAGTACTGACGTGTCTCCACTGTGATGGTTCAGATAGTTCCCTGATGGTTGAGATTCTGTTGGCCACGAATGTGTGAAAGCGCCTGTCCTCATTGTTCAGATATTTCAACACTGAAGTGCTGTCAGTCCAAAATACTGAATCCTCCAACTGGATGTTCAACTCTGCCTTCACCATTGAGTCCACTCTGACAGCGAGGACGGCTGCTGTCAGCTCGAGTCGGGGAATGGTTACAGCCTTCAGTGGTGTTACTCTGGCCTTACCAAGCAGAAAAGTGACTTGGATGTGATTTTCTTGATTCAGCATCCGGATGTAGGTTGCTGTTCCATATCCAGCTTCGCTGGCATCTGCAAAGTGGTGCAGTTGGGCGTGCTTGACCGATCCAAAGTCCACTGGCTTGATGCACCTGTCCACATTGAATGCAGTCAGCAGATCCAGGTCCTCAATCCACCTTCGCCATCGGTGTAAGATGTCCTGTGGTAAAGCATCGTCCCATCCACAACCTCTCCTGCAGAGTTCTTGCTGCATCATTTTTGCATGCAAAGTGACTGGTGCCAAGAAACCCAGAGGATCATATACGGAGCTGTTGACTGATAACATGCCACGTCTAGTGAGGGGCTGATGTTTAATCTCCATCTTGAATCTGAAAGAGTCCGTCTCCACACACCATTGTAGGCCCAGAGCTCTCTCCATCGGAAGTTTGTCTTGATCCAAATCCAAGTCCTTCAGGTCCTTGGCTCTTTGATCCTTATTGATGGCTTGCAAAACAACTCGACTGTTGCTGATCCATTTTTCCAAGATGAAGCCTCCCTTTCGACACAGAGCAATGAGATCTTTTATTGTTTGGATTGCTTCTGCGTCTGTGGCTGAGCTCTTCAAACAGTCGTCCACGTAAAAGTTTTGCTTCACTGCCTGAAAAACTTTGTCTGTAAATACGGACTGGTTATCCTCTGCAGTCTTCCTCAATGCATAGCTTGCACAACTAGGAGAAGACACAGCACCAAACAGGTGCACAGTCATCCTATACTCCACAAGATTCTTCGTGATATCTCCACCTGGCCACCAGAGAAAACGAAGAAAATCTCGGTCCTCTTCTAGAACCTTCACCTGGTGAAACATGGCTCGAATATCTCCCATGAAAGCTACCGGCTCTTGTCTGAAACGAGCAAGGACACCAAGCAGCGAGCTGGTAAGGTTAGGACCCTGCAGGAGTTCATTATTTAAAGAAGCACCTTGGAATGTGGCTCCACAGTCGAACACCACACGCAGAGATCCCTTCCTTGGATGGTGGACACCATGGTGAGGAATGTACCACACCTTCCCACTGTCACGACACAGTTGTTGCTGAGGTACTTGCTCTGCATAGCCCTCGCTAATTAGCTCGTGCATATACCTAGCATATTCCTGATGGAAGCGAGTGTCGTGACGGAACCTCTTCTTTAATCCTTGAATCCTCTGGTTGATCACTGCAAAGTTGTTGGGCAGAGAAACCTCTCCTTTCCTAAAGGGCAACTTCAAACAGTACTTTCCCTCCTTAAGAACTGCTGAATTCTCCATGATTTCCAGAAACTTGAGGTCTTCTCTGGACATTTGCTTTTCCTCGAAATTTCTTTCGTTGAACTCTTGATTGTATTGGTTTGCCAGCATTTCTTCCAGTTTACACACAGACACCCGGTTCACTGTAGCTGAGTGAGGCTCCTGGTCCATATCGCTGCCTCCATCCAGCGGCCCGTTAACCACCCATCCTAGCACAGTTTTAACAGCATATGGGCCACTCCCTTGGCTATTAATGACCTCCCATGGTTCCAAAAGTTTGGGTGCGTTGGTTCCTATCAACAGGTCAACGTTTGCCTTTATGCTGGGGATGTGCACCTTGGATAAGTATGGCCACTTACACAGGTCCTCAGATGTAATCATGTCATCGGTAGTGACTGGCATCTTCTGCTGTGTGATAATTTCTGGAAGAAGATAGAAGTCATTGCTGTCAAGACCAGATACCTCTACACCAAATAATGAGTGGGCTGGAGTCACCTTTGTTTGTCCCATTGTACGCAGCAGGAAGTTTGTTCGTTTTCCTGTAACATTCAACTTCTGCATTAGATGTTCGGAGCAAAATGTGCCTGAGCTGCCAGGATCCAAGAAGGCGTAAGTACTTATGATGTGATTTCCCTTTGATGCTTTGACCTTTACAGGAAGGATGGACAACACACACCGGTCCTTACCGGCCCCTGTATGTCCACATGTTGTGAGTGAACCAGAATGTTTGGATGGTTCTCTTTCCTGTTCCGGTGCTGCAGTTTGCCTTTTGATGTGAAGCGCAGTGGGATGAGTTTGACCACAAACTTGACATGTCAAGCGGCTCTCGCAATCCCGGCTCATGTGACCAACGCACAAGCAAGCAAAGCAAACTGCCCTTTCCCTCAAAAAGAGAAGTTTTTCCTTGTGCTTCTTTCCCTTAAAGTGCTTACACTCCTCCAATGAGTGATTCCGAGAGCAGCAGAGGCATCCTACACATTCAGCCTTCTCTGGATGAAATGTTGGCTCTTTAACTTCTTCAGGTGGTTCCATGGTGGTGGTAGAGGTTACTGTGGTGGCAACAACACTTCCTTTAACCTTGTTCCTGGGCTGTGACTTGAATCTGGTGAGAGCTTTGTTCCCAGTGGCACTAATTGATTGATCTTGTATGTCGCCAAACAGAGGGTCAGAAAGAATGCTGACACGACGCTCAATAAATGTGACTAAATCACTGAAGCTAGCTCTGTGGCCTGCTGTTTCCATGATGTCGTGAGCTTTGGTTCTCCATTGTTCTCTCATTCTGTAAGGCAACTTCAAAATGATGGCTCTCATGTTTACCGGCATGTCCAGCTCCTGCATGTACTCCATTTCCTCCATTACATTGCAGCAGCCGCGTAAGAATAAGGAATAGGCCTGGAGTGTTTTCACGTCCTCCGATTTTATTGACTGCCAGGCCAATGCCCTTTCCATATACGCAGTTGCAGTCTTGTACTGGTTACCAAAATGTGCCTTTATCAGACTCTTTGCCACTGCATAGCCACGCTCAGGAGCCATATGTTGACAGCTACGCACCAGTTCCCGTGGTTGTCCTCTAGTGAACTGCTCCAAGTAGTACAGACAATCCGTTTGTCCTGCCTTTCCCTCCACTCCTTGCTCAAAGGCCTTAATGAAGGACCTGTATCGGAGAGGATCACCATCAAATATGGGGATATCTCTTGGTGGTAGAGACAGTGACCGCTGCTGTCGTACCAGAGCTGCTGTTATTTCATTTTGCCTCTGCATGATGGAAAGAAGGTCTCCAGATGGATTTTGATTGACTGGTTGGAGATATGCAGATTTTACTTCCTCATCCTCAATGTGAGCAGTTGCACGTTGATCCTGCAAAGGCTGTGACATTCCCAGGAGATTGTTTTCCTGTTGCTGTTGATTGGGAATATGTTGAAAACTTGAAGTGGGTTTTAACAATTGAACTGTTCCCTTTGAACGCACATCCATTGTGTTATCATGCAGTAATAACACTTTTATCATGTCATTTTGTTGTGCTGATTTACAGGTTTCAGGTTTGAATTCCTTTGCCTTTGGGTTTAAGACACTGAAATCCCCTTTCCTTTGTTCCCTTTCCACATAAGAATTCATGCCATTTGAAGGTGCTTGAGATGTGCCTTTCAAGCTAGAGGCCTGTAGTACTGCCAACTTAGCAGCAGAGGCAGCTAGCTCAGTTTCCAACTTCAGCTGCTCTTTCCTTCTTCTCAGCTGCTGTTCCTCCTCTTCCAGAGCATGTTTCGCCTTTAAAGCTGCAATGCGGGCGATGAGTGAAGCTCTCTCTGCCTCAGCTTTAATCCTAGCAGAGGACGTGGTACTTGATTTTCCACTATAACCAGTCCTTTGGCTTGAATGCTTGCTACCAACATTTGAAACACTGTCATCTGGATTTACGTCATCATCGACATAATTATCATGTGCATTACCCTCAACAGAAGAAACCCACATTTTCACATTGGCAATACACTTATCATTTGAAAGCATTTTGGCTTTGAACCATATTTCATGGTTTTCTCTTTCATCACATGGCAACAAAACCAACAAAGAATCATGCATGCATTTTGCTTCTTCACACATTTCAATCAAATCGTCAAGAACATTTTGAACCTTGGTGTTTTCACCTTTTGACATTAAATTTTGTATTACATTTCTCAGAGTAGTTGCTTTATTTAGTTTGGCCTTTCTGCCATTTTGCAACCTGTCCAGTTTTTCGGCAAGCGCTTTAGCCGTCAGTTTAACCACCCGTTTTTGAGTCTGAGTTTCAACACTGCTAGTCACACTACCGGGTCTACTAGCAGTTCGTGCATCAGTCCTGGTGGCTATGTCCGATGCCGCATCGCGCATTTCCATATTGAGTGAACAGTCAGTCGTTAGCAGTCTGCCGCAACGAAACGAGAATCAATTGCAAAATGTATTATCCACGCGCGCCGGTTACCAATGCATTGAATTTATATCTATGTGTGCACACAAATTAGATGGCCATCAAAGAGTGTAGCGCTACACATACCTCCTTGCATTGCGTTGCGTTGGGCGCCGTGCGATGGTCCGATGCTCCACAGCCGGCTTTAGCATTAGCAACCTAGCTCCTCCGCGTCTCTCCCGTACCGCGGCAAACCTGGCTCCAAACCGCGTCAGGAAACCAACAGTTCCCAGCGGCTCTCCTCGTCCTCCTGGATCGCCCGCTGGCTCGCCCAAACGTGCTGGGGCTTCCTCTGGTTCCAAAAGGTGCAGGTTTTTGACAGAATGAAGGGGTTAGCCCAATGCTAACTCCTGAGATGTCTTCCCCGGTGTGACCTGGTCGACGCGCTTCGCTTTGAGATGCCGCGATTGAGTTGCTCCTTTAATAATCCACAGACAGCGCTTGTTTCAACATGACAATACTTTATTGCTTTGATGCACCGCTCGTGACAGATATCCAAAACATACAACTTCCCGTAATCCCTCCGCGCCACAGCGGTCAAAAACCGTTTGCCCTTCCGGGTTGAACACCTGACGTCAACATACATCCTTCTATCTTTATAGGTAATTCCAAATAGGCTGGCATTACAGCGACACCCCATGTTCACATCAGTGAATGACACACATATTTGGCTCCTACATATTCTATAAGATCATCATATGTTTGTAGCCTGGCTGTCCTGTGAGAACCTCGTATCTCAGAAAAACAGCCTGTTTTCAGCTTTGTGACGATGCATTTTCAGCTGATCCAAGAGGCTTTTTAAACAGTTTATTTAGCTGAAGAAGGAGAATTTTCTCAAGACATGAAGGAAAACTACATCCTTTAGATTATCCAGACTGGAGATAGGAGCTTTTCACTGGACAGAAAGGAATCTGAAGAGTACCTAGTAACTAAAGCTGCCAGACAAATGTAGTGGATCATTCTTTAATACAGGAAAACACTTGAGCTTTTTTTTAAATCTGCTGGATTTCAGAGGGACTGTTGTACTTCTAACTGCACTCCTGACAGTGGACATTAGTGCTTGAAGATAGTTTTATAATATGATGAATCCTTATGGATTTAATATATTTAAATATATTTGGCTGAAGGTACTTTTTATTTTTATTGAAGCAACACAACATCTGGACGTCCCACCCCTGGGCTGTAGGAGCGTTCACTGGTTATTGTCCCTCTCGTCCTTGACACAAAGCCATGTTCATGTTTATACTCTTATTACACACAGAGATAAAGACTCTCCAGAACTGACTGATGGAAACCATTTCAAGATACAATCACAACAGGAGACCCAAGAAACACCAACAGAAGACAAACAACAGATTTAAATTGACGTATCATTGCGGCAACTCACCAATGACGTCTCTCACTGATCCACAGAACAAAAACACACTGACAAAACGGTCTGGAAACATCCACAAAGGTCCAGTAGATCCACTGCAGCAAAGATATTTAGTCCAAAACATGATAATAATCCACAGAAAGATGTTTTAAACTTTTAAACTCGCAGGTGATGTGTTTATGTGTTAAAACGTTTTAAAACGGGCGCCATTTTGGCTCCAGTTTCTCTGAGTTTGGGCAGCCAATAACAGTCTGAGTTAAATGTAAGCCCGCCTTCTCCTCTCAAATCCGAAGATTGGACCAATCACGACTGGGTTTGAAGAAGACTGACACTTTGAATAGCCAATGAATTTCTGAATACGCAGATCTGCCAATTTAGTGGATTATATACAGCTCAAATCGCTTCATATCGAGAATTTCAGTGCTAATTGAGATACTGCACATAGTTTGAACACAGATGGACAAAATTTACATTTCATAAATAGAAAATAATATAAATTGTCTTTTTTTTGGAGAACACCTTGATGAAAGACAAAAAATTAGAATATTCATTTTCAAATATTTAGGTAGAAAAAAAACCCTCTGCTTCAGTGTGTTCATACTTCTGTTACTTAGTGCCAGCAGCACTTAGTGATTCTGACTGCTGGAGATACAAAAGTGTTACCTTTCAAAAGAAACCAAAACCATGCATGTTGTCCAAATGGACAGAAGAGCTTTCAGATGACTTCGGGTCTGCCTTGGATAGGCTCATTTTTACTGGAGTGGTAAGAGGCTGTTTAAATGCAGGACTTTAACGTGTGTACCATCGCGGTGTTCTTCTACTTTTACTGAAGTAAAGGTTTTGAGTACTTCTTCCCGCAATGTGGAGATGTAACCTTATCAACAAAACACCTCTGTTAAAGTCAAAGGATTTATTTCCAGCATGCTCTCAGGATGTTAAACAACACAAACATGTAATAGAATCTTTAAAATAAAAACACAGCATATACACCAAATAAAAAAGACACATTACAGACTGCATGTATTTCATCAATAGCTTGATAGATAAACTGAAACCTGACTTCTAAAACTTCCTCTATAAAAATATGACCCAGGTTATTATCAGTTATCAGGAAAACAAATGATTACACCATGTTATTTTATTGTGTAAATCCTCACAAAGGTACCACAATACAATAATACACAACAATCCTGTATTTTGTTGTGAATGACAACACTTGTCAGGGAATGAACAGTTAACAGTCATTACTGTGCTGGTGCATCATCTCCAGTTCAGACCTCGAGCCTTCAGCAATAAAAGCCATCCTGAGTCCACGTCAAACACAGCAGCAGCTCCACAGCAAGGAGACGCACAGGATTCATTCACGCGCTACAAATCCACTTAAAACCGTTTCTTCTGTCTTTAAATCTGAATCACTTTGAAAGAAATGTGAGCGTCAGGGAGAACCAGAGTTGTGTGTTTGAATCCTGTTGCCTGGTCAGTGTCCATCAGCCTCAGATAACAAGCAGGTCTTTTATTTTGAAAAGCTCAGAAAACTGATTTATTTTTCGTTCTTTTGCCTCTGTTTGAAACTTTAATGATGTCACTTCTTGTTGGACTGTTGAAAAACTACGATCAGCTCTCAGCTGCTGCTCATCTCTTGAATTTCTGCTTCTCGATGTTAGGACTACACTTCCCATCAGCCCTGTCACTCCCAGTCCCTCTAGTGGTCACTAGATGTTAAAAAAAAAAAAACTCTGACTGTATTGAAGAGAATGGAAAAACTGCAGACTATTCCAGATGAGGAAAATAAAAATGCTCATGAGTGAATTTTACTGACATGAAGATGATGATATCTGATATCTGATCACAACAAGCTCACAGTCACAGCTGAGAGAAACTGAGACAAGACACTTTTAAAGGCAAAGTGACGAACCTCGGAAAATGTTTCTTCATTCAAATGATGAAACAGTGAAGGCCCAGTGAGACAGAATAAACACCACAGAGGAGGAATGAAAGCTCACCTACTAATTTAAGACGTCTGAACAGGTGACAGCAAAGGAGGTGAGGAAGAGTCGAAACACACACACATGAAACACATGTTGATCTCATTCAGTGTGACATCACTTCCTGAGGAGATCTTTATCTCTGAGGCCCAATCAGAATAAACCTCCAGAAATCTGCTGAGAAACCATAGAAGAAGATTCTGCAGAACCGCCTGAGAGTCTTCATGCTTTTTAAGCTTTTTCAGTATCACAGCGATCGTTGTCCACTGCTAACAGGAGCTGCTAACGGTTCATGGAGACAGTTTGACTGACTGGCTCAAAAACAGGCTGTAAACAGAGCAGCAGCTTCCTGTTGCCATGGCAACAACACTTGATGAGCTTTCACAGGCTCTCACTCTCCTGATGAATGTAACTGGTTCTGTCGTAATATTGGTTCACACATAGGTCTTTCTGTTGCTGTCAGCATGTTAGCATCTACCAGATTACCAGAAACGCGTTTCACTCCCTCCTTTTTCACACCAAGGTCAGCAGCCATGATCACAGGAACACAGACACACATCCGAGCTCCGGGCCGGATCCGGATCAGTGATGTTCGACTCATTCAGTCTGAAGGGGGATCAGATCCAGATGAACATTTACAACTTAATTCACTGATGTCACCAGTTCAGAAACTGACTCAAAGAGCAAGAGCAGCTTTCTCCTCTGAAGCAGAAACTTTTCCTCTCAGAATGAGGCTGGTTTGGATTTCAAAATAAAAGCAGAAACATGTCTTTTCCTCTCCAGCTGACTGAAGCTTTCAGTTTTTTTTCACGTCATTTTTCAGCCACGCAGCCTCCTGCATTTTACTGTTCTGTGATTTTATGTCAATTTGATATCAAGACCTGAATTCCTGAAGTAAAAACCATCACAACAGCAGCACATGTGAGTTTATCATGTGACTATTTCACGTCTGATGAGTTCAAATTATTTCATTTCCTTACATCAGAAATTTCAATCTTGATAGAAACAAACAGCACAAAAAAAAGAAAAGAAAATTCTGGATATAAAAATTAAATTATTGGTGCTGGTTACTGTTTTTGCTGGTGACAGAAAAATCAAGTCAGTGGGAACGAGTGATACATAAACACAATTTCCAGTCTTGTCATTTTAATTTTGACTTTTAAATGGATGAATGTACAGTCTCCAGTATTGCACCTACCGGTGGTCAAACTGTGAAGTGCAAATTCAGCTTCCACAACACTGAATATTGAATTCAATTCATCACAGTTTTTTTCCATCAAGTCAAAATTTTGGACTCATCACTACGAGTTATAGATCTAAATGTCTTAGTATTGAAAACATTTGACCCGTCGTGTTTACATGAAATTCAAGTTTTGAGCTTCTAAAAGAAAACAAGTTTAAAAGTATAAGAAAGAAAAATGATTCATGAAGGGGCTCACTGTCAGTGTTCAGTCTGCAGTGTGCTGCCCCCTGCAGGCCACACAGGGTTACAGAAAAATGTGAAAAGTGTCATCAAAGGTTCAGTTACCGTGGAGATGAGCAGATACAGCTATAGTGTAGCTCAGTGACAGACACAAAGTATCTCCTGTCAGCGACATCATAGATCAGCTGATTTGTACATACTGGTGATGTCACACCTGTACAGCTCTGTAAACTGTTGGATTGTTTCTGATGTTTGCTTTGCGGATGCAGCTGACAGGAATTCAAGTGAAAAATAATTTACAGTTACACTGAGATGATCCATGAATTCAAACAAAAGTTATTACCAGATAGAAATAAAACGCTTTTATTGAACTTGCTGTTTGGTGTTCTGATTGTCTGCACTCAGAAATTAGAGGTTGGATATTAAGATTTGAATTTCTGATATAACAAAACTCAAGACTAACTCAAAAGAAACAAATACCAGATGGAATTTGTCATTTTGAGGAAAAATGTTGAAATATGTGTTGAACTGAAACATTCACAGGATTAAAGTGCTTCAGAGTCAAAAATGAAAACATGAAGCAGAGAAACAGAAAATCAAAGGACTGTAGTTTCACTGAGCTTCATCCAAAAATGACACCGACACGTTTCTGAAAAGACTCGTTCAATGCGTCCACATACTTTTGGCCATGTAGCATATTTGTACCAACACCGGTGACACTGATTCTTTCCTTCCTGCTTTGAATTGATTGAAAACTGGTTTCTGTTCTTTGTGTTTGTAGAAACAGAGAAGAGCATCTGAAACACACATTCACACACTCTGAGCCTGCTCAGACAGAGATCAGAGAGCGATTTCAGACCGACACCAACAGCTCAGATCACATTCAGAGCGTCAGACGGTACACTGTGTGACTGACAGCTACAAACTGTGGCTAACGCTGCAAAGCATGCTGGGATATGTCGTGAGAAAGGGACAGCAGGATCTGCAGACCCCCATAATGTAAATCATTTTGGGTTAAGGTCTCCAGGAAATGAATGTAAGTCCATGTAGTGTCCCCAAAAAAGACTATGTGTGTGTGTGAGTGTGTGTGTACGTGTCTGTGTGTGTGTGTCTTTGCATGTGTGTATATGTGTGGGTGTGTCTCTCTATGTGTGTGTGTGTATCTCCGTGTGTGAGTATATGTATATATATGTGTGTGTGTGTGTGTGTGTCTTTGTATGTATGCATGTGTGTATATGTGTTTCTGTATCTACGTATATGTATCTCTGTGTGTGTGCGTGTCTCTGTTTGTGTGCGTGTGTGTATATGTGTGTGCATATATATGTGTGTGTGTCTCACTCACTATGTGTGTATATATGTGTGCGTGGTGTGTGTATATATGTGTATATGTGTCTGTGTGTGTCTGTGTGTCTCTCTGTATGTGTGCGTTTGTGTATATATATGTGTGGTGTGTATATATATGTGTGGTGTGTATATATGTGTGTGTGTGTGTCTCACTCTGTATGTGTGCATATGTGTGTGTGTGTGTGTGTCTTTGCATGTGTGTATATGTGTGGGTGAGTCTCTCTATGTGTGTGTGTGAGTGTGTGTGTACGTGTCTGTGTGTGTGTGTGTGCGTCTTTGCATGTGTGTATATGTGTGTGAGTATATATATGTGTGTGTGTGTCTTTGTATGTATGCATGTGTGTATATGTGTTTGTGTATCTATGTATGTGCATCTCTGTGTGTGAGCGTGTCTCTGTATGTGTGCCTGTGTGTATATGTGTGTGCATATATGTGTGTATATGTGTGTGTGTGTCTCACTCACAATGTGTGTATATGTGTGTGTGTGGTGTGTGTAAAATGTGTCTGTGTGTGTCTGTGTGTCTCACTCACTATGTGTGCATATGTGTGTGTGTGTGTGTGCGTGTGTGTCTTTGCATGTGTGTATATGTGTGGGTGTGTCTCTCTATGTGTGTGTATCTCCATGTGTGAGTATATGTATATATGTGTGTGTCTGTGTGTGTGTGTGTGTCTCTTTGTATGTATGCATGTGTGTATATGTGTTTGTGTATCTACGTATATGTATCTCTGTGTGTGTGCGTGTCTCTGTTTGTGTGCGTGTGTGTATATGTGTGTGCACATATGTGTGTGTGTGTCTCACTCACTATGTGTGTATATGTGTGTGTGTGGTGTGTATATATGTGTATATGTGTCTGTGTGTCTCTCTGTATGTGTGCGTTTGTGTATATATATATGTGTGTGTGTGTGTGTGTGTGTGTGTGTGTGCGTTGTGGTTGCTAATCTCCTGGTGTCATCCATCAGCAGCTCAGTGCCATCACACGGACACATCAGAGAGCGAGAGAGCGGTAGATCGAGATAGAGATCCTCTGGCCGGCCTCAGACCACCAACCGCCCTCACTTCATCTCCCTTTTCCTCTCTTGGCCTTTTTTTCTGGGTCCGGAAAACCAGAAGAAACCAGAAGCCTCCTGCGTTGCACAACATCGGCCTCCAGCAGGCAGGTGGCTCTGAGGGGGGGCTGCCTTCACTGTCTGCCTGCACATCAGCATACATTGGCGTCTGTCAGAGCTGCTTATCAGCATCGCCTGGATGAACGGCAACCATGGCGCTCCGCTGAGCCTCAGCTTTCACTTCCTGTCGGGGCGTTTCCAGTGTGGACGATAACTGAACGGATGTTCGAGACGGCGTTCGTTTCTGTTCGTTAGTTTGTCTTCCTCCTTCGCAGCAAGCTGAGGCTGCAGCAGACATTTGAAAACACAAAGAGGCGTCTGTGCCCAGAGTGTCCCAGAGTGTGACACCTGAAGCACCTGAGAGGTCAAAGCGCTGCGAACGGTCCGACCTCAGAGAGGAAGAGACAGCTCAGTGTTTCATCCACGTGAAAACATGGAAATTCATACGTGTTTCCTGTCGTCTGTGGATGAAACCAGAAACACGGACTGAGTGAATAATGATGAGTCATGTGACTAAAAGCTCCAGTGAAAACATCAGATGTGTGTGTGTGTGTGTGTGTGTGTGTGGAGCGATGAGGAGGAGGCTGTGGCCTTCCTCACTTGAACACATGAAGCTAACAGAAATGTCTGATGTCCATCCTGTTTTCATCGTTTCACCTTTGACTGGAGCTCTCTGAATGACGCCGCCTCGTTGTGTCTCTTCTTCGGTGGTGGTTTTAATGGTAGCGGAGAATCAGCTCCACCTGCTGTTTGATCAGATTCACACGGCGGCGGAGGAAGGAAACAATCAGGTTTTGTTTTCATCATTTGTGTTAGTAAATGCAGCTTTAATCTCGTCCTGTGTGTGTTTCTGTACTGCAGCGTCTCCCAGAGGCTGCTGAGCTGGTGTCCGAGCTGCTGAGGACATGTGAGGTTCCAGTTCACCTTAATCTGCCAGAATAATCAGTGTGCAGTACGTGAGCTCAATCATCAACAGCTTCTCCTTTCATGGTAACCATTAAAACATGATTCTTCTTATCAGCGATATGAATTCACATCTGTCAGCAGCAGATGCTCCAGATGTTTCATGCTGTTGGACGTTTTCACATTGAGTGAGTGACACGTGTTGCATTCAGGTCAGGGCAGTTTGTAAACTGAGCCACATGTCAAAAACACTATTTCTAACCTATCATGAGAATATTTCCATCTCTACCAACACGTGATGGATCTATTGAGTATGAAAATCTATATATTTTTGTAAAGAATGTATGATACCACTGTGTCTGAAAACATCTGGAATCCCTTCAACATAATAATAATATTAATAATAATAAGTTCATTAAAGAGCAAACAGAGAGCAGCAGCTGACAAATGTTAAAGTATAAAAATGATTTATTTTCAAGAATCAGTTCTCAGGTAGTTTATTAGTTTAAGTACAAAAAACACAAAATTAACAAAATTTTAAATGTTTTAAATGTTCATATTCAGCAGAGAGGAGGAGGAGGAGCAGAGGTCACATGGCAGCTGACTGAAGGAGTCAAACATGGCCTCCTCAGTGGGCGGGACAAGCCTGGCCAGCTTAGTAACCGATTGGTCAGATTTCCTGCTCCTTTTGTCCTCATTGGTCACTTTGCGGTTTCTGGTTTGGATTCCATCTTTCTTCATCGCCAACGGCCTGTTGACCTGACACACACAAAGGTTACACCTTAAAGTAGCTGCTGTTCTTTGTAGTGAAGTTTCAGTACCTGCTGCAGTTAGCACTACCGATGTAGTACCTGCTGCAGTTTGCAGTACAGGTGTAGTACCTGGTGCAGATTGCAGTACAGGTGTAGTACCTGAGGCAGTTTGCATACAGTTGTAGTACCTGGTGCAGTTTGCAGTACAGATGTAGTACCTGCTGCAGTTTATGGTTAAGGTATAGTACCTGGTGCAGTTTGAAGCAGAGGCATAGTACCTGCTGCAGTTCGCAGTACAGGTGTAGTACCTGGTGCAGTTTGAAGTAGAGGTGTAGTACCTGGTGCAGTTTGTGGGACAGGTTTAGTACCTGGTGCAGTTTGCAGTAGAGGTGTAGTACCTGGTGCAGTTTGAAGTAGAGGTGTAGTACCTGGTGCAGTTTGAAGTAGAGGTGTAGTACCTGGTGCAGTTTGCGGGACAGGTGTAGTACCTGGTGCAGTTTGAAGTAGAGGTGTAGTACCTGGTGCAGTTTGCGGGACAGGTGTAGTACCTGGTGCAGTTTGAAGTACAGGCCACAGGCGTTGCAGACTGGCTCTCCAGCGCTGTTCCTCCTCCACAGTGTGGTAGTTCCAGTTGAACAGTTCACACACTGAGTTCCTTTTCTCTGAGTCACAATCTGAAAACACATCAGACAGTTTAGACAAACGAACAGTTCAGGAAACAGTTTATTTTCATTTATTGATCGATGTAACAGGGACTGTGCTCGTTAATACACACTGCTGTTCATCCTGTGTGTCTGTGCTTGTGTGTTTGTGTGTGTGTGTGTGTGTGTGTGCACGTCTCACCGCTCTCCTCTTTGGTCTCAGCAGGGGTCGGTTGTTGGTGTTCTGTTGGAGGCAGCAGGTGTTACACAGGTGACCTCCTGCAGCGTCTCTCCTCCACAGGGAGGCGCTGCTCGTCCCGCAGCTCACACACTCCCGCTGGTCTGAACAGACACACCAACAAAACCATGAAACACACTCTGACGCGCAGCAGACAGGTGGAGCTCAGACAGACAGTTAGATACTTCACCAGGTACGCTGCCCTGCCCCCATGACATACTGCCAGGGAGCGCCCAATCACTAGGGGAGGCGGAGGTGGAGGGGTTAAGGATGCCATAGTAACTGTTCCAGCCAAGTGTTGCAGAAGAAAGGCAGGTGGGGGTTGGGGTCAGAGCTGAATCAACAGGAAGAAGGTAGGCAGAGCTCAGTGACTGACAGCTGGAGTTGTCCAACCAGTGAGCTTGACTGATGACCTGGTGACTGGCAGCAGTCAGCCACTCAGCCTCATGGGACATGCTTGCTGATTGGAGGAAGATGTGTGAAGGGGTGGGGCTAGGCTGCAAGACACACAACATTTACATTTTTTAAGAACAGAAGAAGAAACACAAGTTGTTTTAGCGGCAGCCCTGAATGGTCCAGCCAGTGTGGCATTCATGAAAACCGAATTTCAGAGCTTCATCACAATCTGATGACTGTGATCAAACGGGAAGGATCCCAAACCATGCGGCCATTGAACACCTGACCACACTCTGCAGCTCAACACTCACCTGTAAGTACAGGTGGGCAGTTTCACCTGGAACAATCAAAATTCTAATAACTGATCACATTTGACTTGTAAAATCTGAATCTGAAGTGTAACCAAAGCTGTCAGATAAAAGTGGAAAAAGTACAACGTGTCTCTCTGAGCTGTAGAGGAGATGTATACGGGTACATGAAATGGAAATAAGTACAAGTACATCAAATTGGAAGTTAAGTACAAGACTTGAACAAATGTACTTAATTATATTCCACCTCTGCTAATCACACAGGATATCTGTGACAATACCAGCACAACATATAAATCACAGAATCAAAAGGGAGAAGTAATAAAAGATAAAACAAATTTAAATCCTCAAACTAAAGGAACGCAGAGTGAATCAGTGGTTCGTTGTAGCGCAGCAGGAGGAACCTGCTCATGGTAAAGAAACACACAGTGACATTAAAGTGATGCTGATACTCACAGAGCTGAGGAGCTGCTCACAGTCACACTGCTGTCTGTCTGTCTGCCTGTGTGTCTGTCTGAGCTGACAGACAGGAGGGCAGACAGGAAGTGGGAGGTGCCGCACTTTGACTCGAGTTCCTTTATTTTTGAAATGAGATGAACGGGACTGATTTGCTTATTTATTTAATAAGTTGGCTTTAATCTTCATTAATGATAATCCCAGTTGTGGAAAGTAACTAAGTACATTTATTCAAGTACTGTTTGAGGTAGATGTAATGTACTTTTCTGCTACTTTTTACTCATACAACAGTAATTTGACACTTAAATTAAATTAAAAAATTAATTAAAAATTAAAAAAGGACCTGTATAAAAATGTGTGACGTTATAATAAACTACCCAGAAGAATGTGAAGTATCCATGACAACCAACTACACCATTAAAGTACTGCTGTCATCTTCCCACATCATTAATTAACGATCCATTAATAAAACAACACAACAGGTCAGGTCATTCTGCAGAACAAGTACTTTTACTTTTGATCATTTAAGTACATACACAGTGGCTAATACACAGTTTTACTTGTAACACAGTATTTCCAGTGAGGTGTTAGCAGTTTTACTCTTGCTTTTAAAGGACAGAATACTTCACCACTGGACAGTGATGATGCTTTCGTCTTCATTATGAAGAGACTTAAGCATCATGAATTCATCATAGTCTCTTTGATGAATTCAGAAGCAGCAAAGTCCACAGGTGAGTCCACACTCACCTACAGAGACTGATAATGGTGTGTGTGAGGAGCTGAAGATCCAGGTGTTTTTAGACTCCAGGTAACTGTTCCATTCTGAACATAATGAAAACCAACAGCCAGCTGGAGGCCAGAGGACTGACATGACAACATCCCGCGTGTAGTGTGAACATTTAACGTGTTGTATCATCATCTCATGCTGTCTAAAGGTCAGATGAAGGTCGGCCTCACACCTGAGCTGAAGCGAAACAAATGAAAATGTGTAAAGAGCTTCAGCAGGTGACAGAAAATAAAAACACGTCAACGACTCTTTGTGCAGAGTCACTGAAGGACAAAGATGATTGGTCGGGTGGTCAGAGGCAGGAGGCGTGTCCCTGCAGCAGTGCAGGGTCTACCACGCTTCTTTGCAGGGGCAGGTCCAATGAAAAGTCAGTGGGTGGAGCCTGCAGGCGCTGGCGTGGGGGTCGGCCCCCCCTCTGAGGAATGGGCAGCTCTGAGTGGTGAGCAGGAAGAGGAGAGCAGAAGAAGTATGGATGGAGGAGAGCCTGCGGAGCACAGGTGGACCACCAATCAATACATCAATCAATTACTGAGTCAGGTGCAGGTTTTACTGTTTCTGGACCAGCTGAGCAGTCACTATAGATGTCACTAAATCCTCCACGCTGAACATTTTGAGTCAACCACAGACAAAAACCTCTAAACATGTAAACGTCTATATATTAATATGATAATAAACGGAATATCTTTGGACTAAAACAAACCGTTTGATGAGGTCACTCTGATTTAATCAATCATTCAGTCCATCAAACATCTAACCAACAGTCCAAAACCCAACAAGCTTCTTTAATTAAATGATGCTTTAGTCTCTACCCACAAACACAACAGCCCAAATCTGAGCAGCAGATGTGAAGATACACAAACACATTTCCCACAATGCAATGCATACCATGAGACCACCTGTGATACCAGCAGAGACCACTAGTGGTACAGAAACATTGAGCCAGACCTTATTGTAAATAAAAGCACTCACAGACACAAAGAGGGACCTCAGACGGAGCCCTGAGGAACTGATGTGAAGCTCACTTCCTGTTTCTTACCTGTCTGGCGGAGCAGCGCTGTTTGGACGGATAAACAAGGAACTTGTAAAGCAGGTCGACAGCCTGCGGAGACGTGTCAGGGACTATCTCCTCCAATGGGATCGCTGGATTCTCCTTAAAGGTGATTTTATTGTAATCTGGCAACTCCACGATCTCCTGGAGACACAAAGACAACATCAACAGGTGCACTGACAGACGGATCCAACATCAGCACAGACTCGACCAATCACAGCTCAAGTTCTGCATTCTGCATAATGTCAAATCTACGAAAAGTAACTGCAGCTGTCAGATAAATGGAGCGGAGCAGAAGCAGAAAGCAACATCAAATGGAAAATTTGTACTTGTAAGTACAGTACTTGAGTAAATGTACTGGGATACTTTGAACCCGGTTCTTCCATTAAAGCTAACTGAGCTTCTATGTTGAACTTATAGAGAACATGATATGTGTTTGTTTCCAGTTTTCTTGATTAAATCCAGACAAGAGAGATATTTTTATTATTGCCCATCAACAGATTTCTGATCAGCAAATCCATAATTTTTTCTTGCAACATCTCTCCTTTAATTACTGGATAATTATGAAGCTTCGACCCATGTTTAATGTAAGAGTTAATGTAAGAACACAAACATCAGATGTTTGAGCTGTTTTAAAGACAATTAAACTTTAGTTCATTACGCCCTGTTTACTGCAATCATTTCATTTCCTGCCTTAATGAATACAGACGCTGACAACTAAGAGATGAGATCACATTCAGTGTTTAAGCTTTTGGCTACTTTACACTACATAATATTTTATATTCTATGCTATAGTCCTGTACTATATATCATGTTCATATGTTGTAGCGTATATTTCTATTGTATTTCTATATTAATACACACAAACACTAAGTATTAACTTAATCATTTTGTAGTCTTACATGCATCACTTCACCCGAGACAGTACTGCAGTATTAGCTTAGGTACAACACTGGTGGTGAGAACTGTGTGTATGTGTACTGCTAGTTTAGGTTAAAGTTTATTACTGTTGCTATTGTTTGTTGTGTGTATTATGTGTAGAAACTGGATGCAGAACATGTGAAAGGTTTCTATCTGTGTGTGTGTGTTTGTTTTTGCGTGTGTGTGTGCGCATGCGTGCATGTCTTACAGGCCAGCTGTCTTGTGTTGGTGTTCCCAGCACTCTGAGGACACAGCAGAGCTGTTCAATGTCGTTCTCTCCAGGAAACAGAGGAGACGAGTTCAAGAGCTCCCCGAAAATACAGCCCACCGCCCTGAAACACACACACACACTTCAAACTGCTGCTGCCCCCTGGTGCTCAGCTGTGAGTTTTGCGCTTCATTATTTATTCATGTATTTGATGCAAGTTCAGAAAGGTGCTGAGTTGCAGCTAAAGTTTTCATGTGTAGTCAGTGGACAGATGCTCCAGGGTCACCTGAAGGATTAATTTTGGTCAGAATGATCTGGACTGTACAGAACAACTTTATTCTCCATCATCAGTGACCACATCTCAAACATATTCAGAGTGTCAGTAAACCGGGTAGTCGTGTGAGCAGCAGCACTATTATGAGCAGCTGCAGTATTCTCACCACAGGTCGACTCCTTCGTCGTACTTTCTGGCTCCATACAGCAGCTCAGGAGCTCTGTACCACCTTAAAACACACACACACACACACACACACACATACTGTTCACAATGACTCTGGATGCTTTTGTAGAGTAAAATCACTTAAAGTTATTCTACTGACATAAACAGTGAACAGTTCCCGGACAGCGTGTTAGATGTTAGATTCCCAACATGAATTATAATCACCATCCAGTTCTATAGTTTATGATAACAACGGAAAACCACCACAAAATCATTGTAACCACAGTGTGACATTTATAAAAGAATCCATGAGAGACTGTGGAGAAACTGTGATGGAAGTGGTGAGAGACACAGATGATAACAGCTCTACAGAAGAACCAGGTTTGATTCTGCTGCTGTTTCTAAGGCTCTGATGTTGTTTCTGTTTCCATGGTGACATCTTTCTCCAACTAAATCCTGACTTTGGTTTGGGGCTCAGAGTGTTTTGAGTTGTTAGTGTATTTTCATCAAAGCGTGTGTCTCTATACAGGGTAGCAGGAAGATTTGCTGTTTGTCTCTCTAACAATCAGAAACATCAGTCCACTGCTAAATTAGCTCATAATAATAATAATAACAATAACAATAGTATGGCTCAGTGTGTGTGTGTATGTGTGTGTGTGTGTTACCTGGTGGCCACCTGATGGCTGTACAGTCTCTCCCCCTCCTCAGTGAACAATCTGGCCAGACCAAAGTCTGCAATCTTCAGATGACCTGAAGAGCTGATGAGGAGGTTTGCTGGCTTCAGGTCCTACACAAACACACACACATGCACGCACACACGTCAGAGCTTTTATTCTGAAGAGCTACAGGAACAGAAATCTTTTCCTGTTCCTACATGTGTGACTATTTTTACTGTCCTCCGCTTGATTGAGAGTGTGAGAGTGTGAAGCTCAATATGTATCCTCAAACATTCACACATGACATGTCCACTCATTCCTAAAAACAATCCCACAATGCACTGTGCACAATCCACGTCTGAAAATGAATGCATCATAACATCTGTCAGAAATAACACAACATGACGAAGATAAAATAAGAGTCTGTGTGACACAGATGGAAACTCACCCGGTGCATGATGTTGTTGTGATGCAGGAAGGCAACGCCCTTCAGCAGCATCATCATGTAACCTTTGACCTGAGCAGGGGTCAGAGGTCGCTGAGAGTTCCTGATAACCTCGGAGAGGTCAGAGAGCATGAAGTCAAACACCAGGACGAAGCCAGTGCCGTGAGGGAAGACATCCTTCAGCTTCACTACCTGAGGAGGAGGAGGAGTGTGAGGCTAACCTCTGACCTCTGACCCTAACATGGCGTCCACTCAAACTCACATGTTGGTTGTCCTCGATCTCCTGCAGGGCCTTGATCTCCCTCAGAGCCTGGTTGGGGATGCCATCTTCCAGCCTCCTCAGAGCCACTTTCTTCAGAGCCACTGTTTCTCCTGTCTGACAGACAGCATTCAAAACATCATAATCAATACTTTCTTTACTGACAAAGCAAGACATGTGCGCTGATGAATTAACTGAGCACTCAGTCCAGTCCAGCTGTGTTCCTGGCAGTGATGGACCTCTGACCTTCAGAATAAGACTTTTTTAGCTTTTTAAAACTATTTTTCTGACACCAGTCGTCAGTCTGTGCTTTCCTTTGGTTGGTGGAACAGTAGCATACTGTTGTGTTTGATTTGAAGAACATCACTGCTGAGCTGGGAGGAAATTTGGGGATGTTGTTTGCTGCTGATTTAAAATGAGGATTGTGTTTTACTTGGAAACACAAAAAGGGCTGCAACTACTTCCTACTTTCATCACCTGTGATGATCTGCTGATGAGTTTCTTCATGATAGACTTACCAGTTGTTTCAATATAATGTGACAAAATAGTGATGAATGGTCATTATTTTTTTATTTTTTCAACTTTATTGAACTTGACAATATTTATAAATTCCAGTACGTCTCTCCACTATGACTTATTACAGAAACATAAACAAGTGCAAGGCAAATAAAAATCTATATATTAACCAAGATATTAGAAATTAAGATGATATAGAAAATAAACTAAATAACTAAATAAAGCAGGCAGTCCATCTTTTGACATGAGACAGTCCTTCTTTCCATTACATTCACAGTTCAAACCCATGAAAGTGCTGCTTAAGGACACATGAAGACGTTTCCATTACAGTCATTTAAGGCATTAAAAGTGACAGGTTGTTGCAAAGTTCTTGTATTGGACCATATTTTTCAGCTAAAAGTACTAGAGAGGATAACAAGATTTTTAGTTCATTTTTTAAGGCTATTAGTGATGGTCTTTGATTTTTCCATTTACATGTATGTAAATGATATCCCATAATTATGATAATATTGATCATAGGAATGGTCATTATAATTTCCCAAAGCCAAACGTAACATATTCAAATGTCGTCTTTCATCCGATCAACAGTCCAAAATCAGACAGAAGATAGTCAATTTATCATATACAGCAAAATAAAGCATAAAAAACTCAAATTTTAGAAGCTGGAACCACAGTATCTTTGCCTTTTTGTTGGAAATCCGTCTGAAATTATTCATTAATTACAGAGGTAGTCATCAATAATTTTCTGTCATGTATCATGTTGATTAACTGACTTACCCCTAAATAAAAATAACCGTCAGCTAATGTTAGTGCTGTGGACCAGTGATACCTCGATGTGTTTGGCCTTGAAGACGATGCCATGAGCCCCTTCACCGATCCGACCCAGAATGCTGTACTGTTCCATGTCTTCACACTGACTCACACTGATCTCTCACGGTGAAGAAGTGGACTGTTTCCACTACACTGCAACTGCATTTAATTCGCGTGGAGTCAGAATCATGAAAAATAGATATTTCTCAATCGTAGTTCTGCATAAGAGGTTCTATTATGAAACATGACGGTGGGGTGCTCCTGAATATCGTCAGTAGCGATGACAACGCCTGAGTCGTGACTAATTAATTGTTTATGAGATTAAAAATAAAAACGAACTCCATTAAGAAATCTAGCAGTTCATTGATGTTGAGCTTATCGACTCAATACCAAAAAGCGGTACCTAACAATCTTGCAAATCCTCTAGACATATTAACAGTGCGCTTTCATGCGGCGAGGAGGAAACAACGACGAAACAACCTTTTGTGAGGAAATATTAACTTTTACAAAAGCAAGCACCAACCCGAGCTAATAACTAGCTAACTCTTCGCTAACATCGTCTTGGCATATGTTGCCATGGTAACCTACGAGCGAAACTAGCTAAGCTAAAACGAGATTTTTAACGAGAACTGTCTGCTGTAAAGAGCTGCTGGCGACGCGCCACTTGTGTCTGACACAAACTAAAGAGACGCAGACGTATGTCTTTTATAAAATACGATATTTATATAACTGTTCACGCACAGGGCAGTTTTAAATACACATTTTCTGTTAAACGGGCTAGTTACAGAGCCACCGCCATCTTTGTTTACAGTGACGTCACGTGAGTAGTCCATCTACAGAAGCAGAGCAGGTAGAAGAGATACACCTGTCGGTCCATCACCTTACACAAGACAACAGCTATCTTTACTGATGGGGTGATTAAAAAAAGTTTGGCATTTATTGTCATTCAAAGAGTAAAATATAATAATCATTAAATCATCATTATTATTCATGGTGTACTTAGTAGAGATGTTTAAAACAGGTTACGATATGGCATTTAATAAGTGCAACAAACAAAAATAAATGAAAATAATGAGTTGCTGCACTTGTCAATCACTCACATGGAAACTGACATGAAGACTGACATCATCAGCACTTCATGAAAAATCTCATTTCATATTTGTAGAATATTATTTTAGCAAGTCATCTCATTCTACCTCTCCTCTGAATGCTCCACTGCATGTTTTTTCTTTTATCTCAGAAAAGAGACTCTCCTGCTGTTGTTTGAAATGCTAATATTGATATCTATCTTATCTTTAGAATAGATTTTTTCTATTGACTCTAATTCTGTGGCTCAAAAGTGTAATGCTTTTATTGTGAAATCAGGAAGTACTTGTTTACAGCGAATCTACAGCCGGGTCAGATCAGTGTTTTCATGAGGCTTCAGCGTGCTAACCGAACAGTTTGCGGCTTGGTATTGACACAGAAGCATTAAAATTAACGTCCGTCAGACATTCAGCAGGTTACTGCCGGAGTTTATCTTCATAACAAGCGGAAGTTTGCATCTCAAGAGACAGTGAGGATGACTCCGCCCGTTGATGCTAATGCTAACGTGGATCAGAAGGTTCTGCAGTATGAAAACTTCATCAACGAAGTTCTGAAGAGAGATTTACAGTAAGAGACACAAAACGACACTCACTGCACGAGCTTCTGCACGTTATTACCATAACACACCCACTCTGATGGTCCAGTGGACAGTTTTCATTTGAACAATAATCCAGAGTCAATATTTAAAGTGTCAGATAGAGATAGTCAAGATATTTGGACTGCAGAGCGAAGAGAGAGTAGAATAAAACTTTATTGACACCAACACACAGCAGAGCTACAACACTGCACGAAACAACGACAACACACACACACACAGAGCTGCTGGACTTGCAGAAGCTTTGAAACGTGTTGCCTCTCATCCAAAGACCATATTCAGGTCTAACTGACTGGTGGAGAGTCCTGCAGAGTCCAACAGAGGTTGGAGAAGCGGCTTGGTGGGGGAATCGAACCGGAAGATTGCCGGAGTCGAACCGGAAGATCGCTGGTTCGATTCCCCCACCGGCAGAAAAATGTGGGTGTGGTGGAGTATTCCCTCCCCCTCCATTAACCGGCTGATGTGCCCGTGAGCAAAGCACTTAACCCCCCCCCCCCCAATATGCTGCAGTGCGCTTGACTGCAGCCCACCCCAAATGTGTGTTTCACTGCATGGTGCATGTTTGCGTTGTCCCAGTCTTTGGATCAATAAAGTGAATAAACTTAAACTTAAACTTAATGTCTGAGGAAAGACAAAAGGGGTTTTATGCTCTTGAAGGTCTTGAAGCTCTTGAAGGTTTCCTGTGTAATACAAGAGGTGTCTTGTGGAGCCAATCAGAGCTTAGCTTCTTGAATCAGAATGTGTGTGTTCCTCCTGCTCCTTCTGCTCCTCCTCTGCTCCCTCACAGCTCCCCCTCTGCTCCTTCACAGCTCCTCCTCTGCTCCCTCACAGCTCCTCCTCTGACTACAGAACTCTTCCAGGCAAAGATTAGAGTTTGTTCTTGTCAAGTTTTTTCACCTTTGTCTACGAATATGATCTTATGTGTTTACTTCAGTGAATTTCTTGGGTTTAAGTCCCTTTTTGGGTGATTTTAACATTGAGCTGATGATCTTTAAGCTCTTCAGGGTGGAGCTCACAGATCTGTGGGCGATTAGCATTAGATCATCAGACAGAGATTTTCTATCACGACTCAACACTCGGAGTCAAGCCTGAAACAGGACGAATGAGGATTTAGATCAGGAGCGATCTGATTGGAGAAGTTTGAGACTGTGATCAAACTGACACTGTAACAGCCTCTCACGTTTTCAGTCACCCGAAGCCTTTTTCTACACTGATCGACAGCTGGTTTCTGAGCGCAGAGGAAACGATTTCTGACGTCATACGAACTACTTCTAACCGAGTGAACTCAGTCACCCTCCAACCTTTTTAAAACCCCTATTTATTCATGTCAGCTCACTCTTTCATTTCCGCTGCTTTGTTTTATTATTATTATTATTGTTGTCGATTGTGGTATTGTCGTGTTGGGTACTTTATCCCAATTTGTTTCAATCTTATTTAGAACTGTTTGATTTTATTTGCCTCCTGAAATGTGTTGTATCAATAAAGTTTATCAAGATTGCGATGTTAATGCAGAGTGATGACCTGTGAAACTGTTTGTTTCTCAGGAAGGTGTTGGAGCACAGAGACTCAGTTTATGAGAAGATCTCTCAGTACCTGCAGCTGAAGAACACCATCCAGAGTCTGCAGGTACACACACACACACACACACACACACATGGACACACACACACACATGGACACACACACATACATGGAAATCAATGAAACAAACTGTTTGTGTGTGTGTGTGTGTGTGTGTGTATGTGTTCCTGTAGGAGTTGGGCTGTCAGCGGCTGAAGACTGAAGTTGATCTTGGCTGTAACTTCTTCGTCCAGGCTGAAGTGTAAGCTGTTGTTAATACTAATCAATGACTCTGATAGACACAATTCACACTGATCAATTACAAACCATATTAGTGACTGTGACAGAGTGGATGATGTCAGGAGGATGACACACCTATCAATACAGCAGCAGGAACTAGAAATAAAGGCCTGTCTCTAATACAGGCCTGCCCCTCATTAAGACCCTCTGCTGGAGTTAAAGGCATTCAAAGATTTTAATTAGCTGTCACATTAGAACCAAAACAAAACATTCTGGTTGTTTCAGAAGATGCAGTAGAACCTGAAGGAAGTATCCATGCATGCTTTAACTCTGACCTCTCTTCTTCTTGTCTGTCAGTGAGGACTCGTCCAGGATCTTTGTGGCAGTCGGTTACGGTTTCTTTGTGGAGATGAACCACGACGAAGCTCTGCGATTCATCGACAAGAAGACGAGTCAGCTCACAGCGTCAGTTCACCATCACAGGATATTAAAACACAGCAGCCGAAGCCATTCTTCTTCTTCTGAGGTTTTATATCTCCAGGAACCATTCACCTCCAGCAGAGAATCAACCTCAGCTCTGACTTTATCTGCAGTGGAAGATAAAATACAGTTTGTTTCAGTCGAGCCAGAGATAGAGTCACCACCTACAGGGGGTGGAGTGGGTGTAGAGCAGGTGGTGGTCAGAGTGTCGGTGGCTCCTCCAGTGGGAAGACCAGGAAAGTGCTGTATAAACGCTGTCCATGCACAGTTTGAAATGAAAACCTGACTTTGGGGAAACATCTGTAGAGTTTCAGTTATACATTAGCTCAATGCTCGTTGTGTCCATTGTTATGAGTGAGAGATGCTAACTATGCTAACATTATGTGTTTCAGCTTCACAGAGCAGCTCACCAAAGACTCGGCTAAGATTAAAGCCAACATCCGCATGGTGCTGGAGGTCAGTTCCATCTCTCTCTTCTTCATGTTTCATTTTATTATGATTCACAGTGAAAAGCTGTAACAAGCGTCAGAGCTGCAGCTGACAGTTACTGATCAATGAATTATTCTTTGTTTCATGAAATAGTAACTGTGTCTTGAATGTCAGTGAGTGACAGTAAATTCTGATAACGACTGATAATAAATGCAGCTCATCCAGCAGCAGCGCTCGAGGCTTTTGTGTGACTCTGTTCCAGCTGTTTCTCAGCAGGACACTGACTTCCTGCGGCCGCAGTGCTGATGTAGTAGTGTAGTAGTGTTACATCAGTTTAATCAATGTACTCAGTGATCAGTTCCTGTCCTTTCAGACAGGAATGCAGGGGCCGAGTAGATGTTGGTTGAGTCAGCGTCTTGTTTTCAGTCAGATGAGACATCTGATTGGTTGCTGTCGTCTTCTTCTTCTCCTCAGGGTCTGCGGGAGCTGCAGGGACTGACAGACCTGCCGGAGAGCACAGGAAGAGAGGTTTTCTAGACTGGTCCGCATTGTAGACGACCAGAGGACGGTTCAGGAGGGACATTTAAATACTCAGCCTCTTCACAACAGCGAGCTTCAACATGGACGTTTAATAAAACCTGACTGTCGATGTTCTGCAGGAAGAGAATAAAGCTCCGTTCAGAAGATGAACATCACAGGAGGAGGAGAATGAAACCTCCTCTGAGCTCCTCAGTGATTTCACTCATCGTTCAGGACTCAGTTTAACCCTGGTGGAACTGTAGGGTCTGCTGTGTAACGCACAGACTCAAGGGGAGGCAAAACTCCTCCTCAGAGTCAGAACACACACGGAACACATGTTGATCTCATTCAGTGTGACTTCACTTCCTGAGGAGATCTTTATCTCCGAGGATCCAGAATAAACTCCAGAAATCCACTGAGAAACCAGAGAAGAAGACTCTGCAGAACCTCCTGAGAATCTTCATGTTTTAAAATGTCTTCAGCATCACAGTGATCCAGTGATAGCTGTCTGTAGATCCATGAGGACACAGCTAACAGGAGCGGCTAACAGCTAATTCAGCAGACTTGTAAAGGAGATAAAGCCAAAAGGCTCAAAAACAGGCTGTAAACAGATGAGCCCCATCCTGTTGCTGCCATGGCAACAGGCTCTTGTTCTCCTGATGGATTTAATGGTGTCTGTCATCATACTGGTTCATAATAGGCCCTTATGTTTCCATTTTCGTGTTAGCACCTATCGGAGTGCAGAAACATTTTCACCCAGAGGTCAAAAGTCACACTGAGCTGATAAAATGCAGTAAAATATAAAAACTCAATGATCCACTTTAAAATAGAAAGATGAGGTTTAAATGAGAGGAGCAGCAGCCAGGTCACAGACTGACAGGAGCTCACCGTGTCTGCAGTCATTACTGAGGGGAAAATGACCCACAGACATGTTACCACTGACAGCAGCAGCTGTGAACATCACCTCTACAGACTGCGTATCTGTGCCCGTGACATGTTTAGCCTAGCTTAGCACAAAGACTGGGAGTGGGGGGAAACTGTTAGCGCAACTGACCACAAATATAAGTGTCTGACTTCTGTGTTGTTTTTTGTTTATTAAAGACAAAAATGTCAGACTGCAACTTGACTGACAGGAAGTTTCTGCTACCCTTCAAAATAACATCCCGTTATTGTGATTGATGTTTCTCATTAATGTAAATCTTGCTTTGTTGAATTTGAATTCTTCCTGTCTGTGTGGATGTTTTGTCTAATTAAAAAAATACACCATATGGTCTAAAATATGTGGACAGCCCAGTGTTCCTTGGTTTGGTCCAAACTCCTCATTGATACTGGGTTATTGTTGAAGCAGTATGGTCGTGAATGCTGCTTGTTTGTTGAAGAAACTCTGTTTTCACAGTGACGTCATGCAGCAGGTTGAACATGTGGTGAAAGACTGGAAGCAGCAGAGTGGAGGCTGTTGGAGCTGAACATGGTGCCTCTATCACATGCTCAGCCGTCCACTGACTTTTGGCCATGGTTGTTGTTTTGTCCCAGATGTGATTATCAGTTTTTAGCAGCCGCTGAACAGATGTGATGTGATGCATTTCATAACAGTCGTAATAAAAACTGGAGCGTTCGGCGTCAGCTCGGCTGCTCTCGACGACACTGAGCCTGTTGCCATGGAAACTGATGCTAAATAGAGGCAGTGGTGTAAAGAAGCTGAGAGATGACTCCCACACTCACACACACACTCCTCTTGTGTTCAGTTTGGGTCTCAGATGAATTTCGTTGCTGGCTGAACGACTGCAGCTGATTCACATCTGACAGTCTGAGTCCAGCCACCATCAGACCAGCACCAGCGTCGAACTGGCTTGGTGCTCTGCTCAGCGGCTCCCCGGCAGCAGCGGCCTCTCATCCTCTCTTGACTTTGAAGAACACACACAGAAGCTGGATAAAGTCATCATAGTTGTAAAGTTGTCCGTCTTGGTACGAAGTTGCAAATCAATTTTCTGAGCTTTTGACCACATGTCATGGTCTTCATGAGCAGATAGAGTTTCTAACTTTTCAGTTGTAAAATTGAAGAAGCAGCAAAATAAATGAAGAAAATAGATTTGTTTTATGTTAAATTTGTTTTCCTCTAGAAGAAAAACTTCACATCTGGATTTTAGGAATAGTCATGAGTGAGACTTCACCCACCTAAAATCTCTGACTGGCCACCAACCAAACTCTGTTCAGTATTCTGAGTATTTAGTGGGGCGTAAAGCTCCAAGGTGCTGGCTGACAGAAAGTCACCAGTCCAGCGTGATTATGAAACAACTCTTGATCGAATGTGTTGCTCAACGGCTCCTCGACAGCAGCTTCAGGTTCACGGTGATCAAACAGCAGCAGAGCGTCTGACGTCACCACCCCGCTGCTGCAGACGCAACAGCGCGCTGCGTCAAGTTTCACATCATACAACATACCGGAATTCCGGCAAAGTGCGATGGCTTCCCTCCAAAATAAAAGGCCACCACTATCATTTTTACCCGAACATTTGTCATATTCACGTTAAACACAGAACAACAGAAATAAATATAGGAGCCTATTTTATCTGAGAATGGAGACACTTTACCATCCTGAACTTCCATGCTGTTATTCTTAGTGACAAATATGAACATAAACATAAACGTAAATCAGTACAAGGTACTAATGATCATACTATATATGATGCATATATGAATATGCATTACTAATTGTTTTAATACACTCACACAAGTAGACAATCTCAGGTAAAATTTTTTGACAATAATAATAACAATCTTGACAAAACAAACTTAAGTTCCATCTCAAGCACTTTCAAAGTCTGGTGAGATTCAACATTTATGGAACAGGAACAGTTTGGTTTGCCGCTGGCCTTTAAACCAACACACTGCGTTTGCACTGATTGTAGGTGGGTATGTATATATGCATTCATGAATGTATTTGTTTATATAAGCACCTTTTTGCTCTTTTGTTTTCTGTAAAGAGCTTTGAGCTGTTTTTGTATGAGATGGTGCTTTATAAATAAAACTTTAATTTTCTTCTTTCAGAAGCTTTCGACTACACCTCATGGTCTTCATCATCAAATGGTGTTTCCACAGTTTCTTGAAAAGTTGACAAAGCAGCAAAATACTGAACTTCTGAAGACAGTATTTCTTTTTGTGTATCAGCAGACCAGAATCATGAACAGGAAGTTAGAAATGAAGTTCCGAGTTCCCCGAGGCAGAGCCACACCAACTGAACCTATAATTTTCTTTGTATTAAAAATAACAGTCTCATCAATTTTATTTATTGTTTTAAGTGTTCAATTGTAATTTCTGAAAATTGTATCTCTCTACATTATGGTCGGGTGTCATGTATGTAATTCTGATTCTAGAATCCATCTAATCTTTCCATTAAAGTGCTTTTTGTGCAGTTGTTCCTCCTCTGAATAGAGCCTTGAGGTGTTGTAAGATAACTTTTTGATTGTGATTTTGGGTTATAGAAATTAAATGGACTTGACATAAAAACAGTGCCTATAATAATCCAGATGGTATCCATAATATCTATAATATCCATCATGACCTAAGTCTGTTGGTATTTACAGCCCTACTTGATAAAAAAAAAATCATTACCCGGTCCACTAAGACTACTGGAAAATTTGCGGGGCTTTCTGACGCATCTGGTGGGCTTTATCAGCAGACGGAGTGAAAAGTGGACGTTCAAACGCAACAGACCATTTTTATCTTGAAATCCATCACCGGAAGTGTGACTGTTTGAATTGCCGGTAACTTGACGGTGGTCAAAGTCGTGAAAAGGCGTTCGTCTGTTCAGGAAGAAAGTGGGAAAACACATCTAAGTGATGAATTTAGTGTTTACAGACGGAGGTTTCAGTCCGCGTGCTGCCCACAAACAATCAGACGGATTTTACAAACTACTTTTCCTCCGTGTCGGAGGACGCTGGAGGGTCTCTGGTGAACTCTGTGGATCTGGTCCGCAGTCAACAGCGCTGTTTTGAGGCTGACGCACCAGCAGGAGAGGAAGGCGGGGGGCTGTCACAGCAGCAAGCTGGGCTAGGCTAGGCTAGCTGATTAGCATGCTAGGCTAGCAGCTTCAGCCCTAGGAAAACCCTGAAGTTGGAGAAACTTTGCCAGGGCTAAAACATGAGCGGCAGCCCGTCGGCTAAGCGACTGCTTCAGAATCCGTCGGGAAGATAAAAATAACACAATTTTACCGTAAAAAACGCGTTAGCTTGGCAGCGTTAGCATTGCCAGCTAACTCCCATCAGCGTTTGTCAACACGTCCAGGTTCAGACAGCAGGGATGTAACGGAAATTAAAACACCTCAACTCACTTTATGGACATGTTCAGAAATATAGGTAACTCACATTTTTATGCTAATTAAGGCTGTCAAAAATTAACATTAGCATATTAATTGGCACTAAATGATGTGGGGCTAAGGGCTGTAAATGCGCCTGGTAGTGATTTCTGAGACATAATTTGACTTTTTTCTGTTTTGTCGGTGTTTTTGGACGGTGTTTCTTGGGCCGAGCTAGCTTGATTTTCGAGCTGTCGGTGAGTGGTTTTGTTAGCATGGAGCGACGGCAGCTCGGCAGCAGCTCGGAGCGGTTACATAACGCCAGCAGGTCGCGGGAGAAGCTGCTGAACGTCGCCTCCTCAGTCCGGCTCTGACAGCTGTAAACTGCTCCGACAACCCCCAACAGACAGACAGACAGACACCAACCACCACAACACAGCAGCATGGAGGAGGACTGAGCCTGCTGACAGACAGACAGCACAGACACAAGACGGCACATTGAGCTGAATATGGATTCTAACCCGCTGATAAACGGTAAGACGTGTTGCTAATGGAGCTTCTTCATGCTGTGTTTACATGCTGCTGATGGAGGATACAGCTCCCTCTCTCTCTCTCTCTGTGTGTGTGTGTGTGTGTGTGTGTGTGTGTGTGTGTGTGTGTGTGTGTGTGTGTGTTGCAGCCTTGCCTGTGTTTCTATGCAGTTTGGAGAGAAGCTGCAGCAGCGTTGCAACAGGTGTGTGGAAGCTGCTGAGGCCTGCAGCAGCCTGCAGCTCAGCGCGTGTGTGAACGTGTGTGTGTTTTGAGGTGGGATGTGAAAGCAGTTATTATCATTATATTAAAAGCTGGGTTGGACCTGGTTTGTTTTCATGCACCAGCAGCATGTAGAAACTTGCAGCCTGAGAACACGTCTGCTCTAAACCAGGTGCCTTCAGGTGTGTTTTCAGGTTGTAAACATCTCCGTCCTCGCTGAACCACCTGAATCAGGTCCGAAGCCAAGGTGGTGTGAGGTCACAAGTCCTCAAGAAAACTGTTAAGTTACACTGGTCATGTTAAATGAAAAGTGTCAAACCAAATTTAAATATCGCACAAAGGAGAAAAGCATTGTTTCGTCAGACTCGGTGGGATAGGCTTTGTCATGCGTGGCTGTAGTCAACAGAGCAGAAGAAGAAGAGGTGCAAACCAGAAACAAAACCAGCTTGGTGCTTAAAACCAAGCATAAAACTCTGTGGCTGAAAAAGGGCAAGAAACTGCAGTTCCTTAAATGTCCACCTGAGGCTGCCTCTAGAAGTGAGTCAGTCCCCATAGACCCCCATATTATTACAGCCTGGTGCAAAAATACGGTTCTGGTCTCTATAGCTAATTTCATGACAACTGTAAGTAAAGAAACACGACAGAGTACAGCAAAGAAACACAGAGTGAGCAGGGCTGTTCATGAGCTTTTTCACATATCATGGGTGCTGCAGAAGTTGAAAGTCTGTTACACAAGTGTGCTGCACAAGTATAAAACGTCTGTTAGCATCTCTAAAAACCACCACAATAAGCTCAGTTCATCACTGAAAAAGTCGTGTTACTGACAGAAGACATCAATGCTACTTTCAGGCCACCATCCGAACCTCAACAGGAAATGTTTTCACACAAACATTTTCTTTATTTGTCCCTGATGTTAAACTGCGGATACAGAACACCTCTGACTGCAAAATGATAATAAATAAATGATACCCATTTACATTAGATTCACATTGATCACACAGAACAAATCTGTGATCCGTGTCTTATCAGTGATTTACACAAACAAACATGAAGCCGTGTAGCAACCAAAACTAGAGTCCAGAAGATTTCTCTGTTCTTCAGCAGAAGCCAACAGATTGCAGTGATTGACCACAGTCACTTCATTAAAGGACTCATTATTTAAGGCTCGTCTCCTGGAATCAGTTCTGCTGCAGCAACACGACGAGAGCTGCTGCTTCTCATCCACACTCAGTTACATCGTTCACTCGTTACATCCAGTGATTGATCTCTTGTTTCACCTTATTTTCATTGTTTCTTATCACAATAAGTGATCCTTATTTTAAGATAACATGAAGTTAAGTGACTGTCATGATACTTATTTTAGATCATTTATGTCAGGTCTTTTTAAACATTTATATGAGATTAATTTACAGACTGTAACTGTGAAACTGCAGCTCTACACAGTGTGTTTATATACACCATGTGACTTCTAAAATAAGTTAGCAAAATGTGAATATTTCACTGTAGTGAGTAGTATTCAGCGAATTACGATGATTTGAATTGTGGACAGACCTCCTGCCTGGATAGACTGAACACTCATGTGTGGCCTAGTTCCCTAGGAATTGTGGGAACTGTTGGTGAAAACATGGATTCTACGCAGCGGACGACGTGATTTTTAACACCGTTGCAGCATCGATTCAGCTTACACACAAACCAGAGGCTCTGGCTTTTTTTTAAAACAGTGTCTTAAAACAATATGATCTCCGTCAGACGAGAGTTTCAGCACCATTTCAGACTGTCCCTCGCACAAATATCGTAAAGCTGTTACTGCAGCGGTAGCTTCATTCACCACACACAGCCATGTTTTCAGATGTTGCACTGTATGGCCCTGGTTAGAAATAAAAAGGATCAGTTTGTATTGAATCTGGGTTGTGACTGAACCTCAATAGTGTTCATTTTGTTAACTGAAACTGCAGCGAAATGTCCTTCAAAGACTTTTATTTCTTGACTAAGAGGAGACCATGAGGAGACGGCTCCAACGTCGACATTGACTGATGAAATCATCATGCAGTATTGTTAAAGAAAAAAGATGCAACTAAAATGTAGTTAAAAGGTATAATCTTAGCAGAATCTGTCTTTATTTTCATTGACAAAAGAGCTCAGATCAAATACTGTAGAGTGACTGCAGACTTCCATTTCCAGTGCTGTACGAGTATCAGCAATACGGCAACAGTTTACACACAAAAATATAGCAGGTAAATAGCTGGTATGAATATCACAAACCTGAGGAGACTCATTAAGACTCACCACTCAGAGGCTGAGACAGGTTAAGGAAACAGGCGGTGGTGTTACATTAAGAAGGCAGAGTTGTGGCTCATTCAACCAGTGTTTGTCATCAGATGATGAAATAAAACTGCTACAAAACACTTCATATGATTGATTTAAAAGTTCCATATATTTTGATGACTAAAAAACCGTCTTTCATTGACTAAAAACATGGTTACGGTGTCTCAGCTGACGCCTGACTTGACTCTTAAACAGGACGAGGCTGATTAAATATGATAAAAAAGTAACAAGGATGTTTGACACAGCTGAAAAAATGTCAACACAGCCGTGATGTAGACTATTATCATGGAGACAGGTTGAAGTCAGTGATGTAATTATCACACGTTGTCTTGGCAACGCTGACACACTCTGATGCGAGTGTTAGTGTTGGTGAGATATGACTCGTTTCTGATCACATGTCAATGATGTGAGTCAGAAAACAGGATGAACACGGGAAGGACCGGTGAGCAGTCGCAGTACTATCAGCAGGAACTGTAGTATTACTATTACTGGTTGTATCTTTAAGGATGTGTGCAGGTCGTCTGCGTGTCAGTTGACTGACAGACTGATCACAGTGGAACAGGATGTAGGCAGGAAACCACACTCTTCTTCTCTGGTGGAGAAAGTGGTTTGTTTTTTCATCCTCTCTCTCTTTCTGAACACTGAACAAACTGAGTGGATGTGAGCCCAAACACAGTCCAGCGTCAACTGACACAAGTTTGCATCAGCACCAATTATAATAATGACAACACTAATAACAACAGCAGCATCACAAGTAACAACAAGAACAAGAAGAAAGACTGTTAACAATGTTTGAACCCATTATACTGTGGTGACTATGAATGAGGATTACATACAAAAACATAAGAAGATAGTGGGGGAAAAAAGGGTGGAGCACATAAAAACAGGAAAAGATGCTTTTGTGAATCACCAGCACCGTCACTGCTGTCAGCATCACGCAGAGAGTCAGAATAACAGCTCTATTTGTCAGATAAATGTTTAATCACTGTCAGTTTTTGGGAATCAGAAACTGTAATTTAATTGGTGTGTTCCAGTTTTTCCACAGTTTTTAATGTATTTCCTACTGTTTGTAGCTGTGGTTGCTCTGGTCAGTTCCCAGCGTGAAGTGAGTCAGACTGGGATGAAAAGCAGCGTGGAGCTCAGTCAACGTCTCTGTGGAAATAAACCATCAGCACGCTCTACCTTTTGTTGTAGAGAGGCCTGGAGGACTGAGATAAGCTGCTTCATCCATTCACTGTTCACACACACAGTATCCTTATGTCTTATGTGTTTATCCGGCTTCACGTGCCGCTGTGTGAATCTTCACAATAAATCCATCACTGATTTCCTGATCAGAAGGATCAAGTCAGTTCAGGATTGATGGTGACAGTCAAACATCTAAATCCACCTCTAGATCTTCAGAGAATCAGCTTCTGGATGATCAGCTGCTCTGCAGTGGAGAGAACAGCTAGCTATGCTGCAGTTGGTGAGAGGCAGGGGTAGATGATGGTAGTGTGGCAATCGGCAGTTACATGTGGCATCTAGGCCTGTGGTAGCATTGTAGCAGCTAACAATAGCTAAAACGGTGGTAGTATGATAGTATCTTAGCAGTTAGCATTGGCATCTAGCAGTTAACATTAACAGTATAGGTGAATCTAGCTTTATTGTCTTCTTCTGTTCCTCTTAGCAGGTAGCGGTTAGCACTTAGCATTAGCTAAATGGTAGCATCAGAACTGTATTGTCTTCTTCTGTTCTTAGCAGGTAGCGGTTAGCACTTAGCATTAGCTAAATGGTAGCATCAGAACTGTATTGTCTTCTTCTGTTCTTCTTAGTGATTAGCATTAGCATTAGCATTGGCTAAATGGTAGGTTAGGGTTAGGGTTAGGTTAGGTAAGGTTCTTCACTGAGAATGAATCCTCTGTTTGAGCACAAGTATCTTGTGTTTAAATTAACTATGCTAATGCTAGGTGAGCAGGGAAGACCGACAGGACTGTTCAGAGTTTAGAATCACAACTGGATTTACTGGGTACAGGTCTCGTTCAGGTTTTAACGGTTCTGGCTTATGGTGTTCGCTGCAGTCAGAAACGCCCTCTCACACTGTGCAGGAGGCTGAAGCGCAGAGGTTTGTGGGGAGGGGCAGAGTAGCTCTCTCTTCCACCACCACCCGCCGTGGGGACGGGAGGCGGGCCACAGTAGATGGCTCAACACGCTCGCTCCTTCACCTGCTCCCCCCTCACCCTCCCATTAGCTGCAGTTGTGAAGGGGCTTGTCTTTGGCTTGGACCACTGGCAGTAGAAGGTGTAGTGGCTTGGTCCATCGTCGCTGCAACTTGAGTAAAATAAAAATAAAAGTATCATCCGCCTGTATGTGATACACTTTAGCCAGATGTTCATGCATGTGATGGACTTCTTTAAAAATTCATCTCCAGGGCTCGTTTGATTCTGGGTTTTGGTGCCAATCCTGAGGAGAGTCAGTGTGTCGAATCACTGCAGAGTCACATGGACGCTACGTGTCAACAAGTAAACAGCGATGAGATTGACAGCTGTAACCGTGGTAACTGTAACGATGGCAACAGCTGTGGCCTCAAATCCTCAGAATATATAGAAATTAAAAATGCAGGACAACAAGACTAAAATGTCTTTAATTTGTGCTGACTAAAACAAACAAAAATCAAATGACTGGAATTTGACAGAAACTAGTTTACATCAACCAAATCAAAATTAACACTGGTATAATTTTAATTTTAAAAAAACTCTAAAATGAGGTGTTTGGCTCTAGTTTAGACTAGGGCTTCATAATACTGGAAAAACTGCCATCGCAATCTTCTTTTTCCTGCAGTGCATATTGTGATATGAAAGAACAGAGTTTTCACCAGATGGCTTCAGTAGCTCTATTTGGAAAGAATGAATCATTCTAGAACTTTTTTGAAGCTGGTTTGACACTATTAAATGAAGAGGGGTGCCAGTCAGTCACGTCTGACAAATAATTATAAAATAGCTCCGTCAAACCACATGAAACAATAAAACAAAAAGCAAGCAGCAAGGAAATGTGCGTCACCAAAAACCAGCACTGAAAAAACAAACAGGCCGCAACTCAATTCAGCTTTCAGTAGGTGTGTTAGATCAAGCAAGCAAAGCAAGAGTGGTGTGTATGTGATGGTGAAAAGATGCCCCCCACAGTCCCACAGCTCAGTCCACTTTGTAAAGACACCGTTTTGTTTCCCGAAACAGCTCAGCTCCAATCCACTTACTAACCACAGAAAGAAAGACAACTGAAAACTCTGCTCCAGGTTTGACTGCCGGTCCCCACAAGACCGGCAACTCCTGGAGAAAATGCAAACATCCACCAGATTATTCCTCCTCCTGAGTCCAGAACCAACGCTTATGTTTCAGCAGGAGTTGGCTTCAGTGACGCCAACTTAACAACACGATCTGACGCTGAGGACGAAGCTGACGTCAGCTGAGAGTCAGTCAGAAGTCCATCATGACATGTTTGAGCTCATTTATCTTACTTACATCACGATGGCAACGCTGGGACGATGTGTTGTGCAGCTCTGGGTTGGACACTGCAGTCTGTTTATTCATTTTCAGTTCATACTGAGAAGTGAAGATATAGACGCATTAAACTTAAACAGTTTCATGTAACTGTCGGATCCCCCTCCCTCCCATTCCCGCATTCCCTTTTAAAAACATCCCCTGAACCCCTCACAACCCTCAGACCTTCACCCAGGAAACAGAGGAACAAAACCAAAACACCACAGTAAAATGCAGACATACTGCAGTAATTTACATTACAATCAGAACATGAAATTGATGAGGGGGGGGGGTTATAATAATAGTAATAATTAAAGAAGGTAGATTCAGCTATTGCTTGTAATGTCATTAAGCGTCAGTAGTTGTGTTGAAGTGCTTTCGAGCAGGGCAGCGGCAGCAGCAGTGTCAGTACTGAACAACAGTAGCCTTTCACACACTGTCTGTCTGTGTTTACTTGTCTCTCACCCCCCCGGCCTTCTGCCTTGGTTACCATTAATGAAAGGTCTCTCACCATGGCAATGGTTTCCAAGATGTTTGATAGGTTAGTTGTGTAACAGGTCAGCCAGTGGTAATGAGGCTCATTTGCATGGCTGACTGGCATCGCTGTGATCTGTTTAATGTTGACCTTTTCAGGAGAGACGCTCACAGGTTCACTTTCTCATGAAGAGTGCTTCTTCAGTTTAATCCACTCCACTGTGTGTGTGTGTGTGTGTGTGTGTGTGTGTGTGTGTGTGTGTGTGTGTGTGTGTGTGTGTGTGTGTGTGTGTGTGTCTGACCACTCAGAGTTAATTAACCAGCGTCTCGTAGCCAGCGTATCTGTAATTTTAACTGTATTACCTTTTTTTTACGTCAGTCCTTCAAAGAAATACTTGAATAAAACTGAGAGAAGAACAGAATTATTTTATGAAATATGTTACTAGCTACGAGGTTTGAGTGGTGTGACGGTAAAAACTGTGTGACGGTGTGAATGTCTCCACCGTGGGAGCTATCCTTTATTCACACCCTGTCATTCACAGTGTTTGTACTGCTACACAGCGAGCTAACACACACACACACACACATGAACACACAGACACAGTGTCTGTATTGCTACGCTGCTACACAGCGAGCTAACACACACAAGTGAATACATACAGACGCAGTGTCTGTACTGCTACGCTGCTACACAGTGAGCTAACACACACACACACACACACATTAAGACACACAGACACTGTGTCTGTACGATCGATCCACAGCTCCATTCACGAATTTGCGCAGATGGATGGAAACACGTGGAGAAAACACTTACATCATCGAAAAAATAAGAATGAGTGCTTGAAAGAGTATTTAATAGTATTTGATTTTAACTTTCTGTTTTTCTGAAATTAAACTTAATCGTTTTTAGACTCATTCTTTTTATATATCATGACCCATTCGTAATAGCAGCGTGAGCTTCCAGTTTATGTTGGCCAACAACAATAAATACCAGTAGAGAAAGTCATTACGGGGTCTGTCCACCAGAGCGCACTGTCTGATGTGTGTGTATGTAAGAAGTTTGGTTGGTTTTTCGAAATGAAATGAACGTATCGGCGCCATTTTTCTGAACATTGAAATGATGCCAAACCTCGTCTGTCTGTCTGTCTGCATGTATGTGTCCCCCCTCAGCCATGGACCCCTCCATCACACTGTGGCAGTTCCTGCTCCACCTGCTGGAGGACCAGCGGCAGCGTCACCTGATCTCGTGGACAGGTGAGGATGGAGAGTTCAAGCTGCTGGACGCTGAGGAGGTCGCCCGACTGTGGGGGCTCCGCAAGAACAAACACAACATGAACTACGACAAACTGAGCCGAGCACTACGATACTACTATGACAAGGTACCACTAATTATTATACTAGACATGCTTGACACTATGTTGCTATGGTGATGTCATATTGTCAGTTTAATTGCTAATTGCTATTAATTATTAGCTTATTTTATCCACATCACGCCTGTTTCCTCCCAGTGTGAAGGAATTACTTAACATGTGGTTGTAAACTTCATGTGAATGCAGCAGTACGTTAGCTCATGTTTGCTCAGCTTAGTTCAGTACTTTCTATGTACAGTTAATGTTTTTTAGCTCGTCCTCCATGTCCTGGTCTTTCAATTGGGCCTTTGCATCATTTATAATCGTATCCAGCAGCCATGAGCCCGTTGTTTGCGCCAGGGTCACCCTCCATCTTCATGGCAAGGTGAGACCTCTACACAACGAGATGAATGAGCTCGTATCTCTGACTCAAGAACAGAGGGAATACCAGGCATGTAGCATTGTGGTGTTCGTGGGGACGAGGCTAACCACACCAACTCTGGACGTGAACGCCTTGGTCGTTTCCAGAAGATGCGGGTGGATGGGATGAGGGAGAGCGGTAAGAGGAAGAGAGGAGGGCCGGCAGTATTTGTTAATGACAGATGGTGTAACTCTTGGCAGGATCACTATTAGAGGACAACACTGCACTGAGGACAATGAGCTGTTAGCAGCTAGCATGAAAACATGGTAATTATTGAGGGAATTCCTGCATGTTACTGCAATGGCAGTTTATATTCATGCCTCTCTGTCCACATTCACTCAATATGTTGCATCTTACACCACAAAAAAGAAAATACTGAATTCATTCTATGCCAAAACCAAGGAGGCATATAACACCTCAGCTCTGCCTCCCCTGGGAAGATCTGATTGTAGTCTGCTGAACCTCCTGCCTGTGTACAAGCTGTCACTCTCAACATGGAACAGTGGACATCGACAGTCTCTCACACTGTCCATGGACTAGATCAACTTCTGTGTGGAGAATGCTGACCAGGACTCTTTGGTGTTATTCCAACAACAAACCCTGGATTACTCCTGATCAGTAAAGTCTGGAAGGGTCCTAAAACCACCTCTGGCTTAAAGGAACCCAACTCTCAGCCTGTGGGGGACTGAAAGTGGGTGAAAGATCTGAACCTTTTTGTCAGTAGATTTGATCAGGCCTCTGTCCCTCCCCCCGTTCAGTCCTCCATGAGGACGACCCCCTCCCAACAACATAACTGTCCCTCACAACAAACCCAATGAGGAAAGAGCTCAGGAGGACCTCTAGACTGCAGACCTGAGGCACAAAAGAACTAACTGCCAGCTGCAGAAGTTCTCTGACAGTTCTGAATCATCAGCCTCGTCACAGATGGGGACAACAGGGAGTTCAGAGAACCGAGCCAGGGATTTGTGGATTGGTGCCAGTGGAACCACCTCCAGATCAGTGCAAGGAAAACTAAAGAGCTGGTGGTGGACAAACACTCTCCTCTTCCACCAGTGAACATCCTGGGAACAGACAGTGACATGGTTGAATCTTACAGGTACCTGAGTGTTCACCTGAATAACAAACTGGACTGGACTCACAGTCCAAATCCACCATATAAGAAAGACCAGCGCAGACTGGATCTGCTGAGGAGACTCAGGTCTGTTGGACTACAGGGGGCGCTCCTGAGGACCTTTTGGCTCTTCTATGGAGTGGTCTGCTAGGGCAGGAGATTAGGACATGGACACTTGAGAAAACTGGTTTGATTGGAAATGACTGATTCAGTCCAGACTTTTTGGACTCGGTGTTGTGTGACTACAGTTGCTGCACAAGAACACACAGAACGTGAAATACGACAAACTGAGGCAGCTGTACTACGACAAGGCACTACTGCCAAAACTATTAATAATACAACTGTTACTACTGCTGCTGCACAGGAACAGACACAACATAAACTACAACAAATTGAGCCAGACTACTATAAGTAGTACCTTATAGTACCGCTCTCCAGTATAACTATAAGTTACTACTAGTAATAATTCTGCTGTGTAATACTAACTTCCTATCCTTTTACTACTGCTATGTAATACTACTGCTACACATTCTGCTGTTATAAAGGACCACACACAAGCTATGACAAACACCCTGGTACACTACCACAAGGTAGTACTCTTAGCAATAGCAGTAGTAGTAGTAGAATTAGTCAAAGCTATTACAGCTGACAGCAGTAGAACTGTTTATGCTGCTACTGTGTTACAGAAGAAAAATATTCACTACATCACCAAGCGTCCAGTGTCATATTTGATGTGAACGAGTGAATGTTGCTCTGTGGTGTGAAGAGATAACGCCAGAGCCTGAGCACTAAATGCTCTGTGTGTGTTTTATGTGTGCGTGAAGTGCAGTTCAGCACACGTGGCTCCTCGTACCAAAGAAAAGTGTCAGAACGTTGTGACGTCTCGGAGTCGGCGGATTGTATAGACCTGCTGCTGGTTTTCCATTTATTTTGTGTTCTTCTTTCAGAACATCATAAAGAAGGTGAGCGGGCAGAAGTTTGTCTACAAGTTCGTCAGTCAGCCCGACCCCTCTCTACCTGAGGGGGTCCGCAACGGAGAGGAGGGCCAGAGAAGGGACAGTGCCGACCCAAACAGCCAATCAAAAGTCCTCGGGGGCGTGACCTCAGGCTGCCCGACAAAGGGCTTACCCCAGGTACACTTTGACTTTCTTTTTCATTTTGCTGTAGATTTCTGCAGGATATGGACACACAGTGAGATAAATATACTGTGAATCTACTGACTGGCTCACTGATCGATTGATAGACTGATCGATTGATTTCTGTGTTGATCCTCAGCGCTCGTCACCCAGCAGCTCCCAGAAAAGCTCCCGTAATGACTACATGAAATCCGGCCTCTACTCCACCTTCACCATCCAATCGCTGCAGGCCTCACCCAACCCACGGCCAATCAAAACAGAGCTGCTGCTGCAACAAGACCCTGCCCCTAAGGTGGATCGCACGCCCAGAGAGGTGTGTGTGTGTGTGAGATAATCTTTAATTCAAACATTCATCACTAACATTAGGCCTTGTTTCCTTTAACAAGCGTGTAATCAGAACAGTTATTAGTTCATTCAGTGTGTTAGAATCTCCTGAAAAAGGGCAGAAAACGTGCTGATATTTAATGATACATCAACAATATGGCACACACGAAGCATTTAAGACACTTAATTCAGATTGAAGTCCAGACAGGATGTTGGTATGTGAATGTCTCCATTTACACATAGTTAAGAATTGTGGTGTCATGTTGTCGTACACATAGAATATTATCTTAATCAGCCGCACAGAGAGATTTTACTGTGGGGACAAAATGTCAGCTGGTTTCAGATCAGCGCTCGGTCCCTGCAGGTCGCCTCAGAGCGGGGATCAGATGTGGGACTATCAGTGCCTTCCTGCTCAGCAGGATGTTGAATACTCCTCTGTGCTGATGCCTTCTCTCATCTTTTCTCCTCTCACGTTTTTCCTCCTCCTCCTCCTCCTCCTCCTCCTCCTCCTCCTCCTCCTCAGGTCTGCGTACTATCGGAGTCTAAATCCTCTCCGTCAGTCGGTGACTCTGCTCTCCAGGTGATCGTCACTCAGCCGTCTCCGTGTCCAACTCCAGCTCTCAGCCCCCAGATACCAGCCAACACTGCCAGCCAATCACAGGTCAGTATCAGGCCCCGCCCCTTGCATGGTCACTTTGTGCTGTTAATAAAACATGTATTTTCCACCAGTGGAGAATTTTTATTCTTTACAGCAAGAGTGAATAATAATAAACGATGATCTTCATTCTGCATATTCCTACAGATATTGATATTCATAGTAATGTTACAGTATTTGTAAATTATTTGTATTATTCTATTATTGTTATTATTAAGATTGACAATATTTCTCTGTAGAATAAAATAAATATTCCTGAATGACAAAGACGAACTACTGGGAGTTACTGGAATGGTTAAAACCTGTATTGACCTCCTATATAAATGTGGTCACATTAATACTACAGACATATGAAAGAATGTAAGCAAAGAGCTGCGTGTTGGGGGGTTTAACGGCAGAGCTGCTCTGTGTATCGATGAAAAACCGGGGGTGTGGTCTGCGGTTGAGGGACAGGTGTGTTGAAGGGTCTCAGGTCCAGACTGATCCTCGGCCGGCCTCTCAGAGTCTTGTCTCTCTTTCTTTCCCAGAATCCTCCTGCTCCTCCTCTGAGCGACCCTCCTCACATTTATCTCACCAGCGTCGGGGATCCATCCTCCCTCACCCCCCTCATCCCCCTGGGTCCGGTCGGGGGGTCGGTGAGTCCTGTCCCGCCCCCCCACGTGTCCATGGGCCCCCAGGGGCCGCAGCAGGATGACTGCGGGGGAGTCGCCAACCCGGCTGCCTTCCCTCCTCACGCCGCCCCTCACCCGACTCACCCCCCACCTGTCTTCGTCATCATCAACCCTCCTCCCCCCCAGCAGCAGCAGCAGCAGCAGCAGCAGCAGCAGCAGCAGCAGGCGCCTATGGCGGCCACTCCTCCTGCTATCGCTCCTCCTCCCTCTGCTCCTCCCCCCACCCGTCCCCCGCCTCCCCCCATCGTCATCAAGGAGGAGAACCTGCCGTCAGAGGAGGAGCTGCTGGAGATGGTGTCTCTGGAGGAGAAACAGGTGGAGGAGGTGAGAGGAGGAGGTGAACTCCTAAATCAGTGTGGTGTGTGAAAGACGAGATTAAGAAGGTATTAAACAGGCTGGAAGTCGAGAGTTTGTGATTAGTCCAAATGTCTCTTATTGACGAGTTTAATTTATACACAAGAATCAAGTATGAAATGGCTTTATTGATCAGAGTATCAGTATCTGATCCTTCTGATCCAGTATTCAATACATGTCACTGAGCTCAGCTTCATCAGACCTGCGTGAACAGTTTGTGTCAGTGATCGAGCTCCTGATTTCTGCTGAGTCGTGCTTCAGACTGATGACTCGTGACGTCTCTCCTTCCAGGTTCCTCAGCTGATCTGTGGCTCAGGGGAACCGGAGTCCCCGCTCACCATTGTGGAGAGCCCACCTTGCATGGAGCCTGGGGCCGGAGGTCAGCAGAATGCAGGGGAGGGGGTGACGGAGGAGGAGGTCAAGGACACGCCAACAGGTAACAGGAAGTGACTGTTACATGAGCTTGCTGATGGAGGTTTTCATTGAGGTTTCTGTTGCAGCCGGTTTTGAATGTTTTTGTTGCTGCGGCCTCACAGATAACGACTCCCCCCACTAACATCTGACCATGTTTCGACACTTTTACACAGTTTAACATTAATGAACAGAGGTGATACATCACATCACCACTGAGCCTTTCCAGGACGTTTCATACCCAATCATGATGCTATCACCTGTTACCAATCAACCTGTTTACCTGTGGAATGATCCAAACAGGTGTTTTTTTTTCCAGTCTATAGTTTCTCCTGTCCAACTGGTTTGAAACGTGTTGCTGCATCAGATTCAGAATAAGCAGATATTTACAACAATCAATGAAGCTGATGAGCTCAAACATTAAATATCTTGACTTTGTGCTGTTTTCAGGTGAGTTTATGTCAGAAAGGATCAGCAGGTGATCACATTCTATTTATTGATGTTTAAACAGCGTCTAAACGTCTTTGGAATCGGGGTTGTACTAAATCTGACTGCTTCATCCAAATACTGAAGGTCCTGACTCAAAACTATCAAGTTGATCATGTTAAATTATTGATCTTATATTGAAAGTTTATCTGGAGAATGTGACTGTAGATCCGGCTGTTCAGTGAAGAAAAGTTTGATTGAATTGGCGTTAATGATGTCAGTCTCTGTGTGTGTTACAGCAGACAGCAGTTTCACGTCTGTCTGTCTGTCTCCATCAGATCCCTCCACCCCTCCGGTGATGTCCTCCTCGGCTGTGACTCCTCCGGTGACCTCGACATCCGACGCTGTTCCTCCCAAACCAAAGAAGCCGCGGGGCCTGGAGCTGCCCTCCTCCCCCTCCCTTCCCCCTGGCCTCTCCCTGGATAAGGTCTGAAGCCTGAATATAACAGTTTCCTTAAAGATCATTAACCAGTGAATTAGTAACAGGTTATTTAAAACAACAGGTGCGTTGTCAGGTGAAGCCTGTGACATCATATCCTGTGTTTCCCTCTGCAGGTGAATGCGGCTGTTAACAGTTTATTGGCTCCAGGATCAGCGACCAACACGCTCACCCCAACAGTCATCACCTCCCACGCTCTGGTAGACACCTGTCTGTCTGTCTGTCTGTCTGTCTGTCTGTCTGTCTGTCTCTCTCTCTCTGTCTCTCTCTCTGACTCTCTGTCTTAATGAGACAAGAAGAAGAACTGTGAGAACTTGATTTTGTTTCTTGTTCTGATGGGTTCTTGTCTGTCCGTCCAGACTCCGGTCCTGTTGACTCCCAGTCCTCTTCCCTCCACCATCCACTTCTGGAGCACACTGAGTCCCATCGCTCCTCGCTCCCCGGCCAAACTCTCCTTCCAGGTAATAGACTGATCCCACTGTTCATAACTCTGATCATAGTCAGGTGCAGTGTGCAGCACTCTAATGTCTCACATGCTAAATTCAGTGTACCTCTCTGTTTGCACTTCACATGCATTGATTCTTATTTAAATGGCACACATAGACTGAAACAAAAAACACAACGTTGTCATTTTTTGCATTAAAAGCACCACTGGAAAGGAAGTTATTCTGCCCTGTGAGCTGCTGCAAGTAGTTTATTGTGAAAAGAAACTGACACTGATTATCAAAGCAACATGTAAACATGGAGGAAATGTTGAGTTTGTATCAGCAGCAGATCAAAACAGGAGCTGATCAGAAAACAGACAATAAGAAAAATTAAAGCCTGATTGTCTCTGCCGCTGAGGCAAATAAAGATAAATTACTCTCATTCATTTCAGGTGTACTGTCAGTCTCTTATATCCTCAAAGTCTGTAACAGGAAGTGATTGGCCATGACCTGCCAAAGTAAAACTTCAAAGCTTTGTGTGTTTTGAGTCTCACGCTTACTTTTTAAATAGTAGCTATACCTTAATATTCTAAGTATTCTTAAAGAATGTGTCAGAGAAGTGATGGGGCGTCACCTGTAGGATGGCAGGTGGAGAGGTGGTCAAGGTAAGAAACAGGCCTCAGAGTTCTACCTGGTTTGTGTTTTCAGGGAGGGGTCGCAGAATTCACCTGGACCAAATGGTCACAGGCAGGTTTTGAGCAGACACAGTGTTTATGTGTGCTGTTGTGACGATCAGCTGCACTAACTGCAGAGCTCATCTTCAAAGAGGAGTTTGAAGTTTGTTTTGCAGGTTGTTCACAGGTTTGCAGAGCTCATATCACACTTTTGCAAACGTCACAGACGTTCAGTGTTGAAACCACACAGAGAACCTTCACAGATGAGTTTTTACATGCCTGTTACACAAAACAGAACTGTTTGATTCACACGTTCATTTTGCCCACAGCAGGAATTCCTGTTCCTCTGGCGCCACCATCAGGTCATCTAAGAAACATGAAAACAGATATTTAAAGTTTGATCATATTTTAAAACTATGAGATTATATATATTATCTATTACACACACACACACACAGAGCTGGAGAGTCTGCAGGTTTCTGGCTCAGTTTTTACACCATCTGTTACCAGATAACAGAGAATTATTAAAGCTTCAGTTCACTGAGATGATAAACAGCAGATTCTCCGTGGACCCTCTGTTGGTGTCGGTTTCGTGTGTTCAGGTTTGAGTTGAACACACTGGAGACAAACGTTTTGTTGCATTGAGTAATTTTGTTCCTTTGATGAAAAAACAAATAGCTTTAAGGAGACTTCCTCTTGTGTGTGTGTGTGTGTGTGTGTGTGTGTGTGTGTGTGTGTGTTTGCTGATGTGTCACTTTGTCGCCTCCCTCTGGTCGAGTGAACTGATGCTCAAACAGACGCCACAGCTGCTTTGACTCGTGTATAGCTTTATTTATAAAATGAACGAGTGAACAAGTGAGTTCAATTCTCAGATCAAACAGACATGAAAATACAGCAGCAGCTTCATGGACAGATGAAACACTCAGAGCGGATTATCCAGATATATGATGAAGATAAAGAGGTTTACTCAACCGTGTGCGTGTGTGTGCGTGATATAGAAGTGCAGGATTAGAGCTTTATATCGAGTCTCTGGGATATTTTACATTAAAAGCAGAGGATGTGATTCAGACGTGTAGTAAACTGTTTGACGATACTTTAACAGAAGCAGTGAAGGTCGAGCAGGATGAAGGTCACTGTGGTCTGTCACACCTGCAGCTGTTTATTAACTCATTTCATACTCCGATTAATTCATTCTTTATGTGAAAGTACTCATTATGCAGAATTACTCCATTCGAAGTGTGAATTCGCGGTTCATTAGCGTCTAAGCGGCTAATCTGGAGCTAATGGAGCAAATGGCAATCTGAAAAATAGCTAAAGATGTAGGTTAAGAGTTTAGTATTTGCCTCTGAAATGAAGAATAAAGACATACATATATGAAATGGAAATACTCAAGTAAAGTCCAAGTACCTCAGATTTGTACTGGAGTACACTGGTACAGTAAATGTACTGGTTCCGTTCGTTCTGGTCCTTTGAGACGTGTAATGAGCAGAAAAAGTGGCTGAAGGTGTGATTGTGTTTCTGAGTGAACTTAAATGTTGACCTCCTCCCTCTCTGTCCTCTTCAGTTCCCCACTAACGGCAGTAATCAGATCCACATCCCGGCTCTGAGCGTCGATGGTCTGTCCACCCCTGTGGTTCTCTCCCCCGGACCCCAGAAACCCTGAGCTCCCTGCCCGCCTCAAGCAGCTCCTCACTGGGCACAGAACTCGCCTCGCTTCCCGGAGGAAGACTGGATCTGGACTGATTCTGAAACTCTCAGGAACCAGGAGCCACGTAGTTTTTGGGCACTGTTGCCTGACTGGGAGAGGCGGTTTATGGGGACCTTTCATTTGTGGAATTAGTCACAGCCAGAGAATCATCGTCCAAACAGACAGAAGTCCCAGTTTGTTGAACGTTGGAGATGCCGGAGCCTCCGGACGCCTCTGACGATGCTTTTTAAATGTGCAGAGAGCAGGTGGGTGTCTGGGCCTCATCCACCTGAAACCCTCCCCTCGTTTCTCTCAGAGCGTCTGTAGCAGCAGTCGGACACTGTCGAGGGGTCGGTTGAAAACAGCTGCTTCTCCTGACTTTGAACGCGTCTTTGAAAGCTGACAGCAGAACAGAAATCACATCTAAAGGTGGAGAACGACGAGGTGGAGGGCTTTCTTTTCTTCTTCTACTGAGGGCTGCAACTTTGATATAAAGATAGTTTATAACGGATTAACTGTTGGTCTGTCAACAAACTGATGCTTCAGTTCAACCGACAGACTCAGTTTATATGAGGTAAAATAAACTGGAACCAGATGTTTGTTACTGGAGAAGCTTTGATTTAATATCAGAACTGATTTACTGTTACAGACTGACCGAAGACTGAAGGCCGGCAGACCTCGTTTCCTGTCAGTTCATCTCGGATCAAGCAGAAAAGACTTTTCCAAAGTAACCGAAGTGGTTTTGATCAGAAACTTCGTGTTCATGAGGAAACTTCTGGATTCACGTGAAGCCGGGATTCAGATTGATCGCAAATCTTTCACGCTGCGTCTCTTTCGGGGCGTTTTGATGTTTATCGTCTTTTTTTTAAGTAGTTATTTATTTCAGTTTCCTGTTTTCAGTGCAGTGTTCTCTGCACATTCTTTAATAATACTTGGCTGCTTTCTGGTGGTCATCATGGCTCCTGACTGTACTGGGCAAGCTTGATTTAATCACTCCCAGATAAACATTTTATTAACTCTCATCCACTTTTAGGTCTGTTTAATGGTTTTTGCTTCGCTCTTATTGGCCGCAACCTTTCCTCCAGTTATGCATGGCCTGTTATTGGACAGAACTCCTCTGCTTCATTTTGAACTGACCAATCACAGAGGAGGGATGGGGATGGTGATGGATTTTCAGCCTTCGTCGGGAGTTTTTACACAGCCAAGTTCTTTCTGTATCAAAGTCTCTTTCTGTGACAGATTGTATATTTTATAAAGGAAGAAGTTTTCCATGTGAACTGAAGCGACTCTGCAGGAGAACAGAGTGAAATCTGTTCAGAGGTTTTATTGAGGACATAGTCACATTCCTTCGGCTTCAAATTGTCGATGATGCGTTTGTTTTATTGATAAATAACTGAGGATCATTTAAAAGCAACATCATGCAAGACTTAATATTTTTGAGCGCTTACAGTTTCTGAGTGCAGTTCGCTTTTACTCCGCTGTCATACTGAGGTGACTTACAGCAGCTGCGACCAGGACCCTGATCTGGATCTTATTTTATGGAGCAAAGGTTTCCTGGTTTTTCCTCTGATGTCCTCCAGCTTCTCTGCCTCAACTCTCCTCAAGGACAGATAGCTTCACTTGTTGCTAAAGGGGCCGCTAACTGTGGCTGCCATTAGCTAGATAGCTCAGTTAGCCGTACAGTGAGAGGTCCTATTAGCCAGCTAGCCCACTGCCCTGCCCCTGCCGGCAGTCCCTGCTAAACCTTCACCACCTACGGGTGGTCCAGGCCCTCTGTTCTAGTGGTGTAAACACCAACACTCCCCCGGTGCTCCGAGCTCACATTTCGGGCTGACTAAGCTAGCTGCACAGCTGACTAAGCTAACAGCTAATGGCAGTTAGCAGCCTTTAGCGGTTACATTAGCAACAAGTAAAGTTGTCTTTACGTTATGAAACTTCATAAATCACCTAATTATTTTCTCCATAAAATTTGATCCAGTTTCACCAAACTCAGTGAATAAAGTTGTAAAATGTTGGTAGAGTATCAGCAAGGCCGCCCACAGAAACACTCCGCTCCGCCGTCTGTCGCTCATCCAACCTCGTTCATGTCTCATCTGTGGTCCGACAAACAGGAAATTCATCATGTTCAGTAGCTGCTGTAGCTCTCACATTTCTGTTGGAAAAACGACAGACGTGTGCTGACGACGCTAACTTCTTCCTAGCTGACACCTGTAGTTGAAGGTGTGTGACGGAGTTGCAGAGTGTGACGTTCAGTCATTGCACCGTCAGAAGGATTTTAACGGGTTGCTTTGAAGCGAAGTGGTTGCGTAATGTTGCTTTAATTCAGCGTTCATTCCAGACGTGCAGTAGGCGTTTGTTGAGCAGCTTTGACTGGTGACTGCTGGATTCCAGGTGTTATAAATCTGCGGCGATGTTGCCACAAGTTTTCACGTTAACAATCGTTTTCTCTTCCTTCGAGAACGTTGCTGCTTCATCTGTCTGTTAAAGTGACGACTGAATGTTCCTCACAGCCTTATTCACACCTGACGGCATATTAATGGAAAGGGCTGCTTTGAGAACAATTTGTGACAACTACACCTTTTCCCTGATGACTGAGTGACTCCAATGAGGTAGACCACTTAGACCTCATGTTGTTTGTCAGTCAGTCGCTGAGTCAGTGAACTACATCAACTTTGACCTTTGAGTCAAAAATGTAGGAAGCTATCGTAGCTTATTAGCTGTGTGTGACCATCCAGTGTTACTCCTCTGAGATTCGACGTGATTTGAATAACTTGAACTTGTGGCAACATCAAAATCAGCAGAAACACCGAAACAGAGCTGCAGCTTTCTGCAAACCATAAAGTTTTAAATTTGTGTTTTTTTTCCCCCCAAATCCAAAGTGAGGCTGAACCACCGGTGGACACACAGTGACGCGTGTTATGGTTCTAAAGAGACTGTTGTTGTTATTGTTGTTATTGTCGTTGTTGTTGTTTATGATGCTATATGAGCTCTGTGGTTGCCACGGTAGCCCGACCCCCTGACTGTTGCTGAGCTGCAGGTTGTTGCTGTCGTTGCTGTTATTGTTGCTGCGGAGCTGAAGCTCCTCGTGATGACGCTGTTGACGTGTTTCTATGCTTCTGCGTGTGACGACGAGGCTGCTGACACACACACACACACACACACACACACACACACACACCAGGAACTGAGTGAAGCTGAACTTTTGAATTCAGTGAAACTGAAGTCGTGAGTAAAAACAACATGAACACTTCTGACAAAAGGATGTTTAAATACTTATTACTTCACAGCTGTTCCCATTTTTGTCGTGTCATGCTAAGCTAACTCAGATTGATGATGGATCAGACGGTTTCCGCTTAAGTAGAGTTTGGGTTCAGGTTTCATTTTGAGTGTTTCATATCAGATTTAAGACTCTGTTGATGTACACTATATTGCCAAAGTATTGCCTTGACTCGCGTATGCACTTCAGTGGCATCCCATTCTTAATCCATATGGTTTAATATGACGTCGGCCCACCCTCTGCAGCTATAACAGCGTACTTTACACCACTGCATGCAACGCTTTGCATTGCACGTGGTGATGTATGGCTTGAATGCAGTTGCTCGGCCATAGAAGTCCATTCCCTGAAGCTCTCTTCGTGCTGTTTTTGAGCTAATCTGAACGCCACATGAAGTTTGGAGTTCTATAGCGATTGACTCTACAGGAAGTTGGCGACCTCTGCGCACTATGCCCCTCAGCATCCACTGATTCCCGCTCCATCAGTTTATGTGACCTACCACTTTGTGGCTGGGTTGCTGTCATTCCCAATCACTTCCACTTTGTTATAATACCACTGACAGTTGACTGTGGAATATTTAGGAGCGAGGACATTTCACGATTGGACTTGTTGCACAGGTAGCATCCTGTCACAGTACCACGCTGGACTTCACTGAGCTCCTGAGAGCCACCCGTTCTTTCACAAATGTCTGCATGCCGTTGTGCTTGAATTTATACACCTGTGGCCCTGGAAGTGATTGGAACACCTGATTATTCGGATGGGTGAGCGAATATTTTTGGCAATATAGTGTATCTGTAAATCAGACTCAGCTCGACTCCAGCTGGTGATGAAAGTTATTTCCTCAATTAGTTGATCAATTGTTTGGTCTATAAAACCCAAAAATACTCAGCTGACCAAAAAAATAAATAATAGAAAAATAAAAGCAGGAGGTTGTCAGTTGAGACGCTGGAAGAATCACCTGGTGTCTCATGAACGTCACCTGGTGTCTGGTGAGCTCATGAACGTCACCTGGTGTCTCGTGAGCTTGTGAACGTCACCTGGTGTCTCATGAACGTCACCTGGTGTCTCATGAACGTCACCTGGTGTCTCGTGAGCTCATGAACGTCACCTGGTGTCTCGTGAGCTTGTGAACGTCACCTGGTGTCTCATGAGCATCACCTGGTGTCTGGTGAGCTCATGAACGCCACCTGGTGTCTCATGAACGTCACCTGGTGTCTGGTGAGCTCATGAACGTCACCTGGTGTCTCGTGAGCTTGTGAACGTCACCTGGTGTCTCATGAACGTCACCTGGTGTCTCATGAACGTCACCTGGTGTCTCGTGAGCTCATGAACGCCACCTGGTGTCTCGTGAACGTCACCTGGTGTCTGCTTGTACTTATTCGTTAATGACACAGCTATTTGTCAAATAGTTTTCTTTTCAAACACCAGGTGACGTTCAGACGCCGTCAGAGGTAACAGCGTTCGAGGAGTCCTCAGCACCGCCCAGGACGGAGGGTTGTCTAGAAAATCCAGTTGCTTCCAGTGTTATTATTCGTTATTTAGAGCTGATATGATCAACCAGATCCAACCTAGAACCAGATCCCACCTTGAATCAGCTATCAGAACCCGACCCGACTTCTTTGAATTTTTTTGTCCAAAAGTGGAAAAACCTTCCACTCAGGAGACATCTGCATAAAAATCTGAAAGTCTGCCGACGTTTTCATTCAGTTCATTTCAGCCTCAGATCAGTTCCTGACGGTGTGATTTCCCAGCCTCAGTGGTGACATAAACGCAGCACCCAGCCATCGTGTTCGACTGTTCTCTCCTTTACAGCATGACTCTATTTTTCTACCAGAGACGACGTGTTTTTATTGTGTATAAAGTCTAAAGAGCGACAAAGCCTTAAAGATTTCCGAGCTGCAGCAGAAGAAAGATGCATCATTGTTTTTTAAAATGATCACAGCTTCATCTTTCAGAGCATGACGATGAAAATAAGCCATTTCTAGTGGAAAGCTTTGAGTCCGACATCTTTAACATCAAGCTAACGTTTCTCTCACCAGCAGAACATGAAGAATGTTTTTATATTGATTAGTAACCGTGTTGCATTCTGGGTAACATCCAGACCATTTTTAAAACTGGCCGTCATGTTTGCTGGAAGTACACTGTAAAAAATGATGTGCCGGTTGAATCATGAGTAACGATAACTGTACTACAACAGAATGACCTTTAAACATTTGAATGTTTAGGTGTTTGTTATTAGAAAAGTCAGCCACCATGGTTGAAAACATTATTGCAGTATTGATTAGGGTCTATCAATTTCTGATATCGGTTTATGTTGTGATATAAATTTCCTGGAAAATGAGTTAATGTTTTTAGGTAATCCAACATGTGAAATAATGTGAGATAAAAAACAAAGTCCAATATTTTGTGAATCAGCACAGATTGATCATTGATTGATTATCGATTGATGAAATGATCGAACGCAGGGAGAGATATTAAAGGGACAGATTAACTGGTATCAACAGGTTTCTACATTTCTGAGGTCTGAGACATTTGCAGTCATCCGCAGCACTGCGACTAGCAGTAATTAAATACAGAGTGATTACAGCAGCGATGAGATCCAGACGCGGCGACGCGTTCGGACACCTGAAGCGGCGTTGACGATGTTCGGTCGAGATCTGGCACATCACTTTTCACACGTGTTGAAGAATCCAGCGCTGATCTGAGTGATCTGCTCCCTGCTGATCGCAGATCATAAACTGCGGCAGCATCACGTCTCTCAGAAGATTGTCGCTCTCAAACTGCAGAAGCGTTTGTACTGCAGAGCTCTCATAGGCTCACGCTTCGGTCACATGTCTGACTGCTGCTGTTCTCACCTGTCGACGATTGTTGTCGAACTTCAGGAGGTTCATCCTCTGATCTCTGAAGTTTATTTTTGCCATCAGATTTTTAGGAACATCTGTTGGAATCTGGAGCTTTCTGTCTGATCCTCCTGTTGCCATGGAGATGACTCCATTAGAGCTGCAGTCATTGATCCACTATCTAAAAATGAATTGATCAGGAGTTGTGAATTGATTGAGGTCAAAGATCAACCTGCATCAACCACATAGCAACAAACACTGAAGCTCTCTGATTGGATGATTCTGACAGCAATGCCCTCTGGGACCTCCCTGAAATGAACACAGTCAGCTCAGTGGCCAAAAGTATGTGGACAGCGCTTAACGCCAGTCCACAGAAAGGTATCCTGAACAGATACATATCAAATGTATTGATCTGTACTGACTGTGGGTCTCCAGCCCTCACCTGTGCTCTGCTGTGTGATCAGCTGAATGACATGAAAGCAAATGACTGCTACACTGTTTGACTGAACAGGTCTAACCTTTAATATTTAATACAGCCGTAGTGTTCATGTAGCGAGAATCAGAAATTATTGATCAAGCTTCCAGTGTTTCTGCAGGCAGGTCCCCAGCAGAAATCAATCAATCAATCAATGAAATCAATGCAGAGTTCTTCCTGTGGAGCTGACATGAAAACTGTTTTTAATAAGTGAATTTCTGCTAAGAGCCACAAAGTCTAATAAAAAACAGTCTGACTGTTTAAAACATCAAACCAGACTAACTGACCACATACTTACGGCCATGTGGTGAATTTATATTGAAACATGGTCACTAAGAAGACTCCGTGCAGTTTAACTTTGGGAGTGTCCCATGATTCTTTGCAGCAGATGACATCAGACAGGAAGCTCTGGGAGCAGGCGATGACTCTTACCTTGAATTGTAAACATGTTTTCTATCAGCAGGTTCGTGTGGAAACCTTTTCTGTACATAATCTAAATATAACCTGATCGTACAAATCTATATATTGTGTACGTGTGACGGGCCTGGGGAGTGTTGCTGATGTGTTGTTTCTGTGGCCTCTCGTCGCTGTCAGATCCTGCGTGGCCCCGCCCCTCCTCAGCTGTGATTGGCTGGGGAGTTTATTGATGTAAGGGGGCGGGCCTGCTTTTATTTTTCTGAGACAGAGTTCTACATGTTCCACGTGTCGTTTACTGGAGACAATAGAAGAAAAGCTATTTTTATGGACTTTTGTTGGTGTAAATGTTCTACAGATGATTCCTGGTTTTCTACAAGATGAACGTTCACACAAACACACACACAGACACACAGACACACACTCTCTCTGGGAGGACGTAATAAAACTATTTTGTTCTGTAATCTCTCGTCTGTCTGATCACTGACTCGTGGTGTTACAGGAGGTGTGTGTGTGTGTGTGTGTTGGGGAAGGGCTCATGAACACCAGAGGACCACCCTGAGCACACGATGATGATGATGAACTGATTGTGAAATAACATTTAAAAGATGTTTCTCTTTTTTCTGTCAGGTGTACTGAGATGAAAACAGCTGACACTGACATTCAGAGAAACATGAAATCAGTGTTTCATGCACTCTGCATTTTCCTGAGTCTCCATCTGTAACAAACACACTGAAGTCAGGTGACTTTAAAGGTGACGTGATCTCAGGTGCATGCTTGTATTTGGGGGTCTACTGGAACAGTTTTACATGCTTTAATGTTAAAATACGTTGTTTATCTCATACTGTACGTCACCGAAGCGCCTCTCTTCACCCTTTGTTCTAAACGTTCTGATTGGCTGCTGCCTCCATGAGAAGTCCAGTCTTCTCTGATTGGTCCTTCAGGCTGCTGGTCTGCATCATAGTCTTCAAAGTAGGTCCATGTGGCACAAGTTGCCCCTCTTTTAGGTATGAGCTCCTGGTTCTGGCTTAGCTGGTCAGAGTCCTTCTGTGCAGAAAGACCTCGTCCTGTGTCACCTTTGCTGTCCTCCGTGTTTGTGTGGACAAACGCAAACGTTTCCCATCATGCCGTGCTGGATTGAGTAGTTTGCAGGACGCAGATGCTGCTTGTAAAAAGAAAAAGCACAACAACAATTACATTTTCTTCTTCTCAAACATCAACGGTTTTACCACCTGGCCATGAGCTCCGTCCCCAGTAGTTACTGTTGCTAAGGCCGTCGGAGCCTGGCTGGTGTCTGCTGCAGCTGGTGTGCAGTTCAGGGACCCTGGGACAACGGAGAGAGATGTCCTCACAAATGAGTTCAAATGATCCCACAATGCAAAGTTTGTAGATTTTGATGTCAGTGTCCTGCCTTCTATCACCCTCCCTCACCCCAGCACACACACACGCACACACACACACACACTCCTGATGGGAATTAAGGTTTACTTCAGTGTTAATCCAAACTAAGCTGGATTTCAGAGGCAGCAGGATTGTTTTCACTCGGTGGGAGTTCAGAACGGAGGCACACACACACACACACAAACACACACACGGGCAGATTGTGTTTGTGTGTGTGTGTGTGTGTGAGCAGCAGTGAGAGTTTCAGGTAGACCTCCAATGGAAGCTGGAGTTCTTTCTTTCATTGTTGATCAAACTTTCAGGTGATGTTTCATGAATCTGCTGCAGCTCATAAAGTGTCATGTAAACACATCAATATAACAGATCATCTATTAGTGATCTATTAATGATCTATTAGTGATCTATGTAACACACAATACATGACTGTTGAACACACAATCAGCCGCAGTGCGTCTGTACTGACGTCTGCCCTCAGATCAGTTTAATAAAGCAAAGTTATTCTTCACTCATTGAAATCATTGTTAAAACACTGTGTGTGTGCATGTGTGTGTGTTTTGTCATCTGGGACTAAAGCCAGACACACACACACTGAGGCTCAGAGTACAGGCTGACATACATTTACAGATGAAACAGGTTGGCAGGAAAGACAGCGTTGCATTGTGGGAGAACTTTGAGGAGACAGAAAGTGAAAACTGCCGCCATTCATCGGAGAGGAAACTGACCTGCTGAGTCAGCAGTTTGTCCTGTCACACTTTAACCTGCTGTTTTCTGTTTGTTTTGTCTTTTAAACGTGCATCAAACGCGTGAACGCAGAGCTGAAGGACGGACAGACGGTCTTTCTGACGATTCGATCAGTTCTGGGATCCAGTCATGTGACTCACTGCTGTTACTCACTTTTCAAAGGCAAAACTCTGTCCTAGTCTTGGTCCTGATGTGACGTCTGAGGACAAACCCTCCTGAGGATGTGGAAGGACGCTGAAACTCTTTTGGTTTATGTGCTCAGCACATAAGTTGAAGCCATTGAGACCAAACGGTGTAAAGGACATCAAGACTTGAGCAGCTCAGAGTTCAGTCCGCAGATTAAATGAAGGAGTCCAGAACAACCTGTTTGAAGGGAGTCTGTTCTTTATAAAGTGCTGAGGAGCTCCAGCATTTCAATAAACAAGGTTTATTGACTTCATCCTTTTAGTTTTAGTCTGAAACAACAGAGAGACAAGCCGACGAATCAGAAGCTGCTGTCAGAAGACGAGCCAACGAATCAGAGGCTGCTGTCAGATCAGATGAGATCAGGCTCTTCATCCACATTGTCTTTACACTGAAGACCTACTGACATCTTCCTCATATTCATGTGGTCATCTTTATCATTATCATTTTCCTGTGGTCATCTTTATCAGCATCATCATCGTCATCTTCCTTGCTCCCTCCATCTCAACCCTCTTCACCTCAGTGTGGTCATCCTCGTCTTCATCGCTTGTCCAGTAATGCTGACTGCAGATTTACTGGATGTGTGTGACGTCACTGATGATGTCAGCAGCGTCTGGTGTTTCTTCTTCTCTTGCTGTAATGGAGTCATCCTCTCCATCACATGACACAAACAGTCGCCTGATGTTTGTCCCAGCAGTTCAACTAACGCATCAGAGTGATTGATTGATTGATTGATTATCAGTTTCATTGGGTGTCTGTTTGTACTCAAACTGAAGCTTACATCAGTTCTGGTTTCAGCCAATCAGATTCTCTATCTCTTCCCCTTTGTAGGAATGTATTTTTTTTAATTTAAAGAAGTGTTTGCTGGTGCTGTGTGTCAGTGACGATGAAGTCACAGAAAACATGACCTCATTTAATAAATGTTGTGTTTGTGTCCCATCAAAGCTCCAGAGGGTCTGGACCGATGCCTGAGTTAACATGACATTAGCTTCTCTGTTAGCTGCGCTGCTAACAGCTGTCCTGTCAGTCTGTGAACCTGCTCCTCCTCTCATTTAAGATAAAACTTTATTGATCCCATGCTGAGTCAGCACTTATAGCAAGAATAAAGAAGGAGATGTAGAAAAAAATAAAAATCAATCAGAAATGAATCAAAAATCTACTATATATGTATGTACATTATACACAAGAAGTGTATAAAATGAAGTTTGTCTGGAAGGATTTCCTCAGAGGAAAATGTTTGAATTGTACATGGTTAATAGGGATAATAAAAATACTGTGTTTTGTGATATTAACCCTCCTCTTCTTTTAAAAAGTGGATCTCTGAGGTTTTTCATTTCACTGTATTTTATCAGCTCAGTGTGAGATTTGACTGCTGTGAGGATGAAGCATAATTAACTTCAGTGTTGGATCATCATGATCAACAGTGACTCCTCCTCAGACTGAGGGAGGTGACCTGAGCTTCATCCTGAAGTCTCCACGTGAAGTTTCAGGCGGACTGAAGTGAGATGAAGCAGGAAGATATCATTATCATCATCAGTCATCAGGAAAATCTGGAGCATTACGTCATGGTAGCAGACCCCCCCTCCCCTCCATCACCGCTGTGCAGCATCCGAGCTCTGATTGGTCCGTCAGCCAGTGGCCTATAAATGCGGTTGGCTGATCCCGAGTCAGCTGCTGCGGACCTGACAGAGGACAGGAGAGAGAGGGGGGGGGCTCTTCAGATTATAGCGGCGGCAGCAGGACTCAGTTCGTCCTCATCTGGAGCTACAAAACCCGAATAAACCAGAGATCCCCCGCTGTGCCGGACTCTGTGCGTGTCTCCCGGACTCTGGTCGTCCCGCTGCGGCTCGGAGCGGCGGAGCAGGAGGAGCAGCAGGAGCTGCAGGAGCTGCAGGCGGAGGAGCAAGGTGAGACTATGGGCGTCTGTCCTCCAGCTCAGAGGACCGCGCGGTTCTGCACAGGGATCCGTTTTTTAAACCGCTTCAGAGTCTGTTGGAAAACTGAATATTAATGCAGGTAAATCATAAATACGAATGTCCTGAACGCATCATCCAGCAGCTTCAAATGAACTGAAACTCAAGTTAATGATGTCAGAGTCGGGGCTGACGTCACAGTTCACGGTGAATATGATCGGAAAAAAATGTTTGATTGTATTATTGATCAGTTTGAATATTTCACTGAACACTAACTAGTCCCACCGACTCTGCTCTCTCATTGGCTGATAATCTGACTGAGGAAGATGATGGTGAAAAAGACGTGACTTCATCTGTTTTCATCCACACAGAATATAAAAAAACGCTTGAATATGACGTAATCCAGCCGGCAGCTGTGTGGACACGTCATATTGATCAGTCAATAATATGAGATCCAGTTTAACAGCAACAGTAAAACTACAGCAGTCCACACCAACTTACCTTCACTGTTTGTTCAGTACAGAGCTGGAGTCAGCTAGTTAGCTTAGCTTAGCATAAAGACGAAACAGAGGGAAACAGCTAGCCTGGCTCCACCCAGCAGCTCTTCATAAGCAGTTGTTAGCAGTGTCACCATCCGCCCGGTACGATGAGCGGATCACAGGTGATTCTGACCCTTTGAACATCTGGACAGGTGAGTCAGGTTTAGTCAAAACTGAAACAGTTTCATGGCGCCTGTTTAGACGCTGTGTAAAACAATCAATATAACTAAATGAGATCACCTGCTGATCCTTTCTGACATAAACTGACCTGAAAACAGCACAAAGTCAGTATATACAATGTTGGAGCTCATCAGCTTCATTGATTTTTGTAAATATCTGCTGATTCTGAATCTGATGCAGCAACATGTTTCATACAATGTTGGGACAGGAGCAGCTAAAGACTGGGAAAGATGTGGAACACTCCAAAAACACCTGTTTGGATCATTCCACAGGTAAACAGGTTGATTGGTAACAGGTGATAGTATTATGATTGAAAGGCTCAGTGGTTCACAGCGAGGATGGAGCGAGGTTCAACACTTTGTCAACACGTGATTGGATAAAGAGATTAATACCTGGACTCAGGAACACTTCAGGAAACTGTTTGAAACACAGTTTGATTGTTGATGACTGATTCTGGTTTTATATATTTAGGCCTGTCGTTGTTGTCGCTGTTGTTGTTGTTGATTCAGGAGCTCTTGATCCGAAGACATGAACTTCATCAGTGTTTAAAGTTTGTTTGTCGGCCATGCTGCTTCTTCTGGGCAGCTGCCAGAGCTTCTCCTCTCTTGTTTCCACCCTTGCCTCCTCTCCTCCTCCCGCGCCTCCTCTCCTCTCTCCTCTCTGTCATTCTCTCTCCTCCCCTCCTCTCTTTCCTCCTCTCTCCTCCTCCTCCCTCCCCTCCTCTCTCTCCCTTCTCTCTATCCTCCTCTCTTCACCTCCTCTCCTCCTCCCTCCCCTCCTCTCCTCTCTCCTCTCTCTCATTCTCTCTCCCCCCTTCCCCTCTCTCTCCTCCTCTCCTCTCTCTCCTCTTCTCCTCCTTTCCTCCTCTCCTCCTCCTCTCTCCTCTCCCTCCTCTTCTCCTCCCCTCCTCTCTCTCCTCCTCCCTCTCCTCCTCAGTGACTCACAGATTGACTGTCTTGATGAGTTGACTTGTTGTTGCGTAATCTTTCTTGTGGATCTGTTGGATCAAACTAGGTCACAGAGTTTCTTCACTTCAGCAGAGTTGTTTCACAGTCAGAAGGTTTCCACGGTAACAACCAGTTGGCTTTACGTAATCAGCTCCTTCTCTTCACCTCCTCAACTCTCAGTTAACTCTGACCGCTCCTCCCACCTGTAGCCATGATTTGTTCTTCCATCTGAGACTGAAACCTTCGAGTCGCGGCTCGAGTCTCCGAGTCTCACACACACACACAAACACACACACACGGAGACACACACACACACAGACACACACACATACACTCAAACACACACACACAGACATGCAGTGTTTTTGTCACAGGATGATGTTATTGATGTAACAGAGGAATCATAAACGAGCTTCATGGAGCTGCAGCAGCTCAGAGGTCAGCAGGTGGAGGTGAGATATTTCAGATCTCAGAACAGCGCTGAGGTGAACTCAGCTGCAGTCTGTAGTCATATTAGAATTCTAATGTTATAATATAATTATCTGAAAAGTCAGCTTCCTGTTCGCTTTGCTTTCAGTCTGAGGACACTTCACTCCAAGTTTCTTCAGTTTCAACTCATTTTTCATTGCTCTGGTTCATTTCCTGCTGTGTGTTTCCGTCACCGTGTGACTGACATTGATGTTTCTGGAGATTAAAAAACATTTACAATCCGACCCACAGCCCCGATCACATGATTTTCTGTTATTCAACCCAGCCTTGCATTGATCCAAATGGTGTAAACTTGTAATTCATACATCTGGTCTGAGGTTAGTTGTGTAGTTTGCACACCTTCACATCACCATGGCAACAGTGAACAGGTGAAAGAATCTAACCCCGACCTAGAAACCGTTTACACTTACACTGCTCCTTATCCACGCTCCTCCAACCATTATTTAACAGCTCAGAGGATCATTGACAGCGGCGATGTCAGAGAACAGTTAAAATCCTGAAGGAGAAAACAAAGAAACAGTTAAAACCGTCACACATTCGACATGCGGTCGTTTTTAATCCTGGTTTAAATGGAACAACAGGTGCAAATGTTTTAACGTGTTTTAGAAAATGTTCCAACTGTGAGCAGCAACAACTAAAACAAACCCAATTCAGTGCTTGAACGCAGGAGCATCAGCCAATCACTGCAGAGGCTCACGGCGTGTTGCAGTTAAACGCCTCTTGTCTCCTTCTGACTGGAGACGTCCAGCAGCTGCCTTATTTTGGGCCTGTTGTGTTGTTCTGAGAGGTCGTTAGCAGTGTGGGCTGCTTTGTTCTATATTGTTCTGTGTGTGTGTGTGTGTGTGTGTGTGTGTGTGTGTGTGTGTGTGTGTGTGTACGTGTGTGTGTGTATGTGTGTCTGACCACTCAGAGTTAATTAACCAGCGTCTCCTGCTCTCCTCCAATCACAGCTTCTTCAGCAGGACACTTAACGAGGCCCTCGCAGCTCGTTAAATAATTAATCTCACCTCATCAATATTCCATGTGCTCAGCAGCAGCAGGGGGGAGGAGACGTGTTCAGATGTTGGAGCAGAGCTGAACCTCCTTCGGTCCGTCGTTAACAAGAAGAAGGAGGTTCAGGCGTTTGAACGTTCTGTCAGAGCTGCTCTCCGCGCTGCGTTCAGGTTCAACCTGGAGAGTACAATCTCCTGCTGCGAAAAACATCCCCCAGCAGTGTCTGTTTGTCCCGTCAGTGAAAAGGTGAAACATGTTTGTGAGGGTTTCACATTCTGACGTAATCGAGCATCAACTGGACAGAAAAACATTCGTTGGCGACATCAGCCCTGAGCAGATCAATCACAGGTGATCATTTCTGTGATGTCACCTGACGAGATTGAAGCGGCTGCCCTCCACCATCTGCAAAGCTGCAGGGCATGATGGGAAGTACGTGTATCTCTTCAGCAGATTTAAGAGCTGATTGGTTTAAATGCTGGATCATTAAAATGAGGTTTTATAGAAACGTTTCATGTATTATATGTGAAAGTTTGCTCTGTGTGTTCGATGTCGTCTGTCAGTCACAGAGGCTCAATTCATCCAGACAGACTGAATACAATCTGTGAGACTTCTGATCTACAATGTGAACATGACTGAGTTCAGTGTCGTGAAGCCATGTGAGGATCTGACAGATCAAGAATGTTTCGTCTTTAGCTTTAGAGAGGGAGCGGGCGAGCGGTCTGTCAGCTGGTTTACGGTTCAGCAGTGAGCTGATCTGATGGCTCGTTGAACTATAATCGCTCATGACGATCACAGATAGCTGATATCATACTTTAATAGTCTGTGCTATTATTGGAGGCTGAGCTCAAGCTCATGACATCGTATTAAAGCTAACAGGAAATGAGTGTTTCAGTGACTTCCTGTCTAGAGCTCCGGCTGCTGCTGTCAGCTGTCAGCTGCTGCTTCACTCACAAGTCTGACGAAGGTCAGATACTGATTTTAAATTATTTTTCTCTTTCTGTTTCCATTAATAAAATGAAAATGGATGCAAATTTTCTTTTGAAAATCAATTTTCTGAACAAAAATGAAAGTTTGACTCAAATACAATTTGAATCTTTTGTTCAAAATTTTAAATTATCGATACACTGTTTGTATTTTCTCTCTGTTCATCACGACTGAACAGTTTGAATCAGTTTTGGACTCAAACACACCTGATAACTGGTTGGGCCAATCATAGAGCTGCTTGGAGGTCCCTCCTACCAACTCTATTCTATATCACTTCCTAGCTGGTTGCCATGGCGCCAGAGGCAAGGTGTCCTCATTTCCTGCCCCGCTGTGTGTGTGTGTGTGTGTGTGTGTGTGTGTCTGTCTGTCTGTGCGTGTGTGTGTCTGACTGTCTGTCTGTCTGTGTGTGTGTGTGTGTGTGTGTGTCTGTCTGTCTGTCTGTGTGTGTGTGTGTGTGTGTGTGCAATATAAATGAGGGCTGTGTTAGACACACTGATCTGGCTGCCTTCTCACACTGTGTTGCTGGTGTGTGTTGATGGTTGTTGCAACACAAGTTTGACACAGTTACTGCTAATGAGCTGTGTGTACATTTTCTCTGTGTGAGTGTGTGTGTGTGTGTGTTAGAGTCACATTCATGTTGTATAAAGTTGAGGAAAAATCATCGTCACGTGGACTTTCTGTTTGATTGAACGTTTTGGGAAATATGCTAAATGCTAAGCTAACACGCCTGATCTACACGCAGTAATGCATAAATCTTTTGCAAGGAAACGTCTGCAGGGCTGACCAATCACAAAACTGTATCAAGTCTCTGCAGCATCATGTGTCACAACATAGCTCTACAGTATATAACGACAACAATAACTGACTTTGACACATCTGTGAGATCTGTCGACATACTGACGTCTAACAGGAAGTATCGTTGAACACCCCGCCGAATCATCAGAATCTGATCCAGAATCCAAAAGTGAACTGATTCAGTTTTCTGAGTTAAACCTGAAAAACAGATCGTGAAAGATCTGTTGGTCAAACCTGGTCAAAAGTATCCAGTATCTTCTCTGACATCACTTCCTGTGTGCTTCCATCCAGCTGTCGATGTGACCCGCCCCCCTCTGACCTGCTGGAGGAAGTTGTCGCCACAATCTATCATCACTCCCTCTCCGCTCCATCAGTACACCATGGGATTTGCGGTCCTTCTCGGTTTCCTCCTCTCTCTGGTGACATCATCAGTGGTTGCTGGAGTGGGCGGGGCCAGTCAAGGTAAAGAACAGTTTTATAGGCGCTGATGGACACATGAAGTGAAGTGTAAATCATGAGTTTTTAACCTGAGGTTGGGTTTTGTTTGTGCTGCGGCCTGCAGGTGGCGTTGTGCTGTGTCCTCTGCAGTGTGTGTGTGAGACGAGGCCCTGGTACACCCCCCAGTCTGTGTACCACCAGGCCCGGACCGTGGACTGTAATGAACTGCACCTGCAGAGAGTACCAGCCAACGTTTCCTCTGACACGCAGGTAAGTTCCATAGTCACATGACACCATGTCCGTCACACTGGGGTCAGCTAGCCTGATGGTACGTAGCATGTTAGCTGCTAGCAAACGTCTATGTTGTTTGATTTTAGACAACAGACAAAATATTACATTTAAAACTGTCTTTAAGTAACTGCTGCTGCTTGTAAAGTTTAAATACTGTGAGCGCCTGCTGATAAATTAACATCTGCACCACAGCTGGACAGTCAGAGGACTCAATGAATCAGACTGGAAGTGAGGGGACACGTCCCTCCAACCGAATTTGGCCCTGAATTTTGCTGGCTGTCTGTGGTGTCCAGCAGCTATCAGTAGACGAGTCTCACAGTTTGACCCGAGCAGCCTCAGACAGCCACTGTAATGTAGACATTTAGGCTCCTGCCCCCCCGTGACCCTTCAGAGGATTAAGCGGTGTATAGATAATGGATGGATGGATGTAGACATTGGAGGCTCCTGTCGCAGGTGACGGGACGGACCTGACACACCTGCTGCTGAGTGTTTATCACAGAGTGACGTTTTTTGCTGCGTCTGAGTCTGAACTGAGCAGTAAACGTGTGTGTTTCAGGTGCTGCTGCTGCAGAGTAACAACATCTCCTCCATCACCGCTGAACTGCAGAGTCTGACCAACCTGACAGAACTGGACCTGTCACAGAACCACTTCACACAGGTAACACACCTGTGACCGCAGCAGTCAGTCACAGGACAAGTCGATGAAGCAATGCTGTATTAAAACAGCTGTGTGTTAATTACTGTTCACTCCACAGTGCAACATATCCCATGAGGCCAAAAGTGAAATAGAAAAGTGCTATAAAACCAGTCCATTTACAGCAAGTCAGGCAAGTAGTGACGACAAGAGCAGAAGCACATGGAGTCCTCAAAACAGTCTGAAAGGATGCTCACATCTCCGCCCTCAGTACAGTCTGACTGGCTTGTGCATCTCAGTCCTCAGTAGAGTATAACAGTCCTGTACATCCATCCTATCCCTCCTCACGGTCTGATAGGACTGTTTTCCATCGCCCTCAGCACAGTCTGACAGTGCTGTTACAAAAACGCCCTCAGCACAGTCTGACAGGTGTCCACATCTCAGTTCACAGGACAGACTGACAGCACAGTACATGAATATGTTGACATCTCAAGTTTCTGTCTGTCCAGGTGAGCTCTATGGGTCTGTCCTCTCTGGGCCGGTTGGTGACTCTGTACCTGGAGGAGAACCATATTGAGGAGTTGGAGGACTTCAGTCTGAGGAACCTGTCCAGCCTAGAGGAGCTCTACATCAATCACAACCACATCTCCTCCATTGGACCAAAAGCCTTTGCTGGGCTCACCAACCTGCTCCGGTAGTTTGTTCTTCTTCTTCTTCTTTGTTTCAACTCCCACTTCCTCATTCAACTCTGTTAAAAGCAGAACCTTTAGAATGATCACTGAAACCACTTACAGAATCCCTAGGGTCTCCTACACTAGAACCACCTGAAAGACCACCTACAGGACCTTCAGGTGGTCTTACATTTTTCTTCTCATGACGATGAAGGTTCTTCAGTTTAGAGTTTTTCTGTCTTGTCATGTCTTACCCATCATTCCTTGCAGCTCATTGAATATGTAATGACAGGCAGGGCAGGCCTCCACTCTATCTGAATCCATTTCCTGCCCTCTGCTCTGCCCCGTAGACTCCACCTGAACTCCAACCGGCTGGTGGCCATCGACAGTCGCTGGTTCGAGTCCCTGCCGTCCCTGGAGATCCTGATGATCGGTGAGAACCCCATCCTGGGTCTGGAGGAGAAGAACTTCCTGCCTCTGTCCCGCCTCCACAGCCTGGTGCTGGCGGGGATGGGCCTGGCCTCTGTCCCCTCCGCCGCCTTCCTGGGCCTCGACTACCTGGAGAGTCTGTCCTTCTACGACAACAGGCTCAGGTGTGCCTGAACGCAGTCTCTGAATCAGTTCCCCTGAAACTCCCCCAGTAACCTTCGCTCACTGCAATGCTGGCTGACATGACGTTGTTCTCCTGGCAGGTCTGTTCCTCGGGATGCTCTGAGCGTCCTCCCTAACCTCAAGTTCCTGGATCTGAACAGGAACCCAATCAGCCGAATCCAGCAAGGAGATTTCCAGAACCTTCAGCACCTGGAGGAGCTCAGGTCAGTCTGAGAACAAAACTGCAAAAAGAAGACTGTCCTGATTGAGGTTTTCATTGGTCCCAGATTCTGATCTGTATACTGAGTATCTGCTGAATTGGCTCCACTGGTGTTCCAGTTATAGAAAACAGACACAGTCAATAGACACAACAGACCTGTTGTACTTAAATCACTGAAGAAGAAGAAGATGATGATGATGATGATGATGATGAGGGATGTAACATGAAGTGAAACAGCTTCACCTGCTGGACAGACTCAGCATCAGTTACTGCAACTGTAATGTTGATCAATTGAAATGTGAATCTTGATCACTGTGAATGATTCAACACTGTGCACCATCATCATCATCATCATCATCATCACCATCATCATCACCATCATAATGTTGGTTGTGTTTTGGCTTCAGTCTGAACAACATGGAGGAGCTGCTGATGGTGGAACGAGCAGCTTTCCAGAAACTTCCAGAAATTGCCAAACTGGAGCTTTGCAACAACCCACGACTGTCCTACATCGACCCGCAGGCCTTCAGGTGTCTGTCCGTCTGTCTCTGTCTGTCTCTCTGTCTCTCTCTGTCTGTCCTTCTCTTTGTCTCTCTCTCTGTCTCTCTCTGTCTCTTTGTCTGTCTCTCTCTGTGTCTCTCTGTGTGTGTTTTTTTCATAAACAAATGAATGAAACCAGACGATGAAGGATGCAAGTCTTGCTCATTCTCATTTCTCTTCTTCTCCTTGCTTTCTTTTTTTTTACTGTCATCTTTCCTCCTCCTCTCTTTCCTTCATCTCATCCCTCCTTCTTTCTTTTCATCATTCACCTCCTTCTGCCCTCTCTCCTGTCCTCATCTCCACCTTCTTGTCCTCCTCCTCCTCCCTCAGTGACCTGTCCTCCCTCCGGACTCTCCTGCTCCATAGTAACCAGCTCAGCCTCCTCTCTGGAGACCTCCTCTCCTCCCTCCCCTCCCTGGAGGAGGTGTCTCTTCACTCGAACCCCCTGCGATGTGATTGTCTCTCCTCCTGGGGTCCTCACCTTGGCAACCAATCGCATCTCAAGATGCTAGAGTCCTCCATCACCCTCTGTTCCTCCCCGCCTCACTTGATTGGTCGGGAGCTGCAGGAGGTGGTGGCGGTTGGATGGGGCGGGGCCGATGGCGTCGTTGGCCGGACCAACAGCTGCCTGCCTCACATCTCTACTCACGCCTTCCCGCCCGCCATGAACGTCAGTGCCGGGCAGCCAATCACATTGGAGTGCTGGGCGGACGCTGACCCCGCCCCCCAGTTCTACTGGGTGACACCGACTGGAGACAAGGTGGGCGTGACCAAGAGCTTGTGTCGGGGGAGTTGCGGGCGTTCAGAGTTCACAGCAGCAGCAGGATCAGCACACTGAGCCTGATGTTACTGACCTTCAGTAGAATGCAGAAGTTTATGGTTTTAAAAACAGCAAGTGGTCTTATAGGCTCTTGTTAGGGGCTGCACGCTCGCCATCGTTCTCTCTTCATGTCCTGCAGCCATCATGAAACGTGATCATATGCTCCCTTTGTGGATTCACTTTGCTAAATGTCTGTTTAAATCAACGCTTTGTGACATCATTTTCAGTATTAAAATGTGTAATAAAATAATTCTGTTTCTTCCTTCCTGGTCAGGTGAGCTCTGAGGCGATGGCTGCACCAATCATATCAGAGGAGGGGCGTGGCCTGAGCAGGAAGAGGAAGAAGCATCGTGTTTCGGAGCCCGGAGCGTTGGTGATCGAACACGCAGAGCCGTCAGACACAGGTCAGTCTGAGCCGCTGGTCCACATCTGGCCAGCAGGGGGAGCTGTCTGGCTCAGAGTCGTTCAGGGCCTTCCTCGCCTTACCTGAAGTGTTTAATCAGCCCGACACGCCTCTCAAAGTCTGATCCTGACGGGGACCAGTAACAGAACTGAAGACTGTTAGGTGTTCTTGTAAAAAATAACCACAAATTTTTCACCACATGATCTGTAATTTATCCTTTTAATCTACATCATAAATAATGTCACATATTTACATCATTTCCATTTTCCGAAGAACATTTTGACAAATTAACCAATCTATAAGACTTCATAGCATAATATCACAACCACAAAAATGCTAAATAAATCCAGTTTATTTGGCATTCAGCATGTGAGCAGTGAAGTCTTGTAACACACAGGTTCGACAGATCTGAGCTCAGTGTGAATACAGAATGCAGGATTCTATTAATATGGCTGTGATCAGACTGCGATCAGGCTGCAGTCAGGCTGCGGTTTGGGTGTGGTCCAAGTGTGGTCCAGGTGTGATCAGGCTGCGATCAGGCTGTGTAGGAAGTGAAGGACATGTGGATTAAGAGAACTGGGATGCACTGCAGGTCTGAAAACAAGCAGGAAAGTAGATTTAGTAGACCACATGATGATCTAAAAACAAACCTGTCTGTCTTCTCTCAGGTGTGTACACCTGTGTAGCGTGGAACATGGAGGGAGCGGACACGAGGAGTGTCTCAGTTTTTGTGGACTCTCAGGGATCTGCGGGCTGGCGGTGGGGCCGAGGGAACCGATGGGGCGGCGAGCCCAGTAGAGAGCAGCCCTGGATGGGGAACTTGTCCAGTGCTGCAGCCTCTCTGGTGGTGCTGGCTAAGGTACCTGCTTTGACTTGAACACTCCTGCGTTTACACTCAGTCTTTTTATGTGTGCTTTTTATCGTTTGAAGGTAATGGACAATATATTTTATATTCTTTATATTCTTTTTATATTCTTATTATTGCTGTTATCAAAATATTCATTTCTGATCCCTGAAAGAGTGGATATTTACTGACGTTTCCTGTTTCCTGTCAGGTGGTTCACGCCCAGTCGGTGGTGTTGGAGTGGAAGTTGTATCCCAGTGGAGGCTCATCATCTGTGGCTCACACCCAGCAGGACTCCCCCCTCCCCCTGCCCCGGTGGATCAGTGCCACTGTGCACATTGACAACCCTCAGATCAGCTACACCGCCAAGGTGAACACATCCACCCTCTCTACACCCGTGGTTACTTAATAGTTTGTAACAACTGCAGGACAGACGAGTGTCTGTGGTTAGTTCACTGTCTGTAATAACTGCAGGACAGACGAGTGTCTGTGGTTAGTTCACTGTCTGTAATAACTGCAGGACAGACGAGCGTCTGTGGTTAGTTCACCATCTGTAAAAACTGCAGGACAGACGAGTGTCTGTGGTTAGTTCACTGTCTGTAATAACTGCAGGACAGATGAGCGTCTGTGGTTAGTTCACTGTCTGTAATAACTGCAGGACAGATGAGGGTCTGTGGTTAGTTCACTGTCTGTAATAACTGCAAGACAGACGAGCATCTGTGGTTAGTTCACCGTCTGTAATAACTGCAGGACAGACAAGCGTCTGTGGTTAGTTCACCGTCTGTAATAACTGCAGGACAGACGAGTGTCTGTGGTTAGTTCACTGCACACATTGATTAAGAGATTGTTTTTATTAAATTGTTTAACAGTTGCTAAAATCACTGTTTCAAAATCACAATTTTGATTTTAATTTCTCTTATCTGGAGCTGGAGCTGATCTGTCTGATAATAAGCTCAGGAAGTCTGATGAAAGACATGCTGAAGAGATTATATTGATATTGTACTATATGATGAACGGAGGCTGGACAGGAAGTGATGTCATGACTTCAGCTCTGTGACTCATTGTTCTCTCTCTCCGTCCCTCACAGGTTCCTGTAGATGTTCAGGAGTATAATCTGACTCACCTCCTTCCCGCCACAGAGTACCATGTCTGCCTCACCGTCTCCTCCTCTCCTCCCTCCCCCACCTCCCCCTCTTCCTCCCCTAGCTCCTCCCCCACCCCCATCACTCCCCCATCTACTTCCTCCTCCCCCTCCTCTGCTGTCCACACCTCCTGTTTGAACGTCACTACAAAGGAGGCGGGGTTCTCGGTGGAGATGGTGGCATCGCGGCGCAGCAGCGTGGCGTTGGCGGCCGTCATGGGTTCCATGTTTGCCCTGTCCATCATGGCGCTGCTGGTTGTCTACATGGGCCGCCGCGTGCAGAAGCACAAATCCTGCGGACACTCGCTGAAGAAGTACATACAGCACGCCACATCCATCCCTCTGAACGAGCTGTACCCGCCGCTCATCACGCTGTGGGAGAGCGAGGCCGAGAAGGACAAGGAAGACAAGGAGGAGGAAGAGAGGGAGGCGGGACAGAGGGAGGAGGACGCAGGGGGGAGTCAGATCGACACCACAAAGACTTACATGTGGTAGCCGGATGGGGGTGGGGGGAGGCTTAACTAAAAAAAGAAAGACATTAGAGGGGCTTTATGGAGGGACAAGGAAGGAAAGAAGAGAAACCGGATAGATGAATGTTTCCAGCTAAGACAGAGGTCACATGACTCAACGACGAGCCTGACAGACAAACAGTTGGGTAAAACACCCACTGACGACTGAGAACAGGAGGAGAAATGAACTGACTGAACAACAGGAAGTCAAACACAGTGATGGCCTTCAGTCTTAAAGGACCATTCTGCTGTTTTTTCAGCTTGTAGCTCTTTAATTAGAAATCCTGTATCCTTCACATTCCCGCTCATCATCATCATCATCATCACCACTATCAGATCGGCTTCCTTTCATCCAGCAGCCATAGAAATTAACTTTACAAATACTTAAACACTTAAACATGTATGAAGATAACAGTTTGTAGCATACTCTATCACAACACAGCCTCTCAGGTTATCATTTAGAACATTATCTCAAAGCAGTTTTCTGAAGTCTCAAACTGGACTGAAATGTTCAGACTTCTAACTAAAACTAAAACTAACACTCACTGATCTCAAGATGAAGACTAAATCTAAAAACAGCTGATAAAATGTTAAGACGCAGAGAAACACAGAAACACACCAGCAAGAGAAAGAAGAACGAAATACATTCAAACCTCAAGAGTTTTGTAGAGAAACACTGAGACTTTGAACAGGAGTCTTTAAACTCACTCAAGTTTACTTTGACTTTGTTCAAAAGTATCAAATAAGAATGAAATCAAAAATGCAAAAGAACAAAGAGACAAAACTTGTTTTTTTATTATATACAATGTGAAATATATAAAAAATAAATAATGATTTGAATGATAGACCCACAAGTGGAACAGACAAAATAATGGAGCCAGTTTCTAAATGAAACCTCAGAACGTTGCTGTTTCTCTGCTGATCTGTCAGAACATTAAATCTGACCAGAATATTGTCTTCAGATGTGAAAGTAAACAGGATTTGTGGTTAATGAGCTAAAATATGGAAAAACACCAGTAAGTTCCCGTTCTGTGCTCCTTTTACTGTTTCCGTCAAACCAGGTTTCTCCTGAACTTTTCTCACAGCTTCAGTTGGTTTTCCGTCAGACAGCAGGCAGGTGGACAGCTGGTCTCCTGCAGAGACATGTGATAAGACGAGGACATGAACAGGATGGTGGATTTGATTTCACTCAGACCCGTGTCTCAAACCGTGGGTCGTGGCCTGGTCTCTGGTCTGGCAGCTGGTTGAAACAGGACAATGCTTTTCAGGGCAGATGAGCAGCTGACCCGTGAGTCCAGATGTTTTCTCTCTCGTTTCCTTCCTTTCATTTTCTCTTCTGTCCTCTTCCCTCGTTCTCCTCTAAGCCAAGCACATTGACAGTAGCTGTAAAATCTGATTATTGTAATTTAGTTCATCTGATGAACACAAATGCAGCACTAACACTCAGCACAGGCAGCCATGTGGAATATTTTACTTTAAATGTTGAAGAGTAGCACTCAAGGGTCCCGTATTCAAATCTCCTGTTTTCTAGACAGAAAGTTGACACATTTCAAAGTTTTGTGGGGAAAATAATGTTGAATTAAGCTTTCATTTAACATGAGGGTGCTCAACAGCGATATCCACTCCTTCACTCTTTATCTCCAATTTTCATGGAACCATTGGCTGCAGCACAAACATCAAAGTAATACAAACCTGCAGCAGACGTCAAACTGTATGCAGACGACATACTATTTTACAGGTACAAATTCTAAACATATATATATGTATAAACACACAATTTTTGCATGTTTTATTGAACATAACAACAATCCATTTCATGCAGTGAACACCAGTGAGCCCAGCCAGGAGGTGAGAGATACATTTACATGTTTTTGTAGCTTTCATATATGGGAAAGAGAAACAGACCCAGCGTGTACGGCACATTCATACAATTTAGAACAGTTTGGCAGGGGAATTCGGACTGACTGTATATGTTGCGTACTTTGCGTATAGAAAGGACAGATTGATTTGACATTCAGAATTTGGTCTTTGTAATCTGTGAACCAAAAATCACGTTTTCAAATTTAAGAGTAAAGTTTGGGACTAAGTATAGAATTACACAAACCTTACAGGACAGAACAGTAAATTCAGCATCAGCACAGTTTACATGTGCTGTTTGATCGTGTTTAGATCAGTAATGTTTATCAATGACTTAAATAAACTTAAACAGTTTTCCTGGAAAATATGAAACCTGTCCCTCACAAATATGGTTCACAAATCTATTTCAACAGCAAGTTACATCAGATAGAGAAACAACTTGTCCCTCAGTCTTCCTATTGTCACTACAGGAGATTGAAAATTGTGTTTTCCATGTTCCGTATTAATGTAAACATATTTTCGAAAGTTACACAACAAATCAAACACAAACATGTTTGTCACTTGCTTAAATTACAATTTTAACAATATTGATATAAATTTACTGGTTTTCAGGTAAAAACCTCCAAAACTGTCCAGTAACAGACATCGATTAGCAGGACAACGAAAATTTGCCTTAACTAAGGGAAGACAGATAAAAACTCACCCTCACTGAGATCACTCACTGAGATAAGAGATTTAAGCCTATGGAAGTTTTCCTATCTCACGTATGTATTATTGTTCATATACACACATATAGAATATATTATAGGCATTTTGGAGGTATTTGCAGAATCCTCAAAGACTCGCCTGTTTGGGTTAGCAACACACAGTCTGGGTTGTGAGTCTCTGCAACAGTTGGGATATTTTTTTTCCAGAGGATTCAGATCAAGTGGAAATCGTGGAGTGCCGTTAACAACACTCTGAGATTCATCTTTCAGACAAATGGATGCTCCACATTAAGATAAAACATTTTTAGGCAGATGATGCACCTTTTTCTCCCTGTTTACCGGCTGCCCCTCCCTCTAGTTCACACCTCTCACTGTAAAGCAGCTGTGCTTCACCTCATGTTAAGGACGTCGTCCTACGATCAATCTGCACATTCAGTCACTTTCAGCTCAGCTTCGAACCAAACGAACACAAACTTTCTGAATACAGGATCTACAATCCTCCCGTCTCCATCAGCAAAGCATGAATGCATCACTAGAATGTTTTATTCCACTTGCTCTGCATCAGCACTGGTTGTCATGGTGACAGTCCTCCTCCATGAAGTAACCCTGCATCCATCCTGGATTCAGATTACAGACACCACTGTTACATCCAGGTCCAACTTTATCAACACCCACTGCATGGACACTAACAGTGACCACATTGTGCTTTTCTTTGTTCACTAACTCAGAGTTATAACCTCTGTTTTTTATCCTGTAACACTGAGTTCTTTTGGATTTGTCGAATTTTAGCTGTTGATGATGTTGCACTGGTGGAGGTGGGTGGTGCTGCATGCCTTTGCACTCATATTTACGACTGTTTGTATAAAACCACGTCTGTGTGACAACCTGCAAACCGCTGGAGGAGCGTTGGGTTCAATCAGGAAGGCCACAAATGTTACACAACAAATCTGTTCACATTGATTTCACCAAAAAAAAAAAAGATTATGTGTGACTTAGCTTCATCAAAAGATGTCAGAATTCTGCATAAAAGTCCCACAGTTACGAGATCAGTATCAACAATTTCACAACTGTACATTAAGGATCAGAATTAGGATGTAGTTTTCTTGTGAGCTTGAGATCCAGGTCTCACAGCTATAAAACTGTGTTTACAGGAAACACACAAACTGGCAGCTCTGCACAGATCTGACCGGTGACACTGTGGAGTTCAAACATCTGTCAAAGTATTGGCAGGGACAATTCAGCAGCACCTTGACATTTGTAGGGACATGTCTCCATCGCCTTTCTGATCCCATAACTGTGAGACACTAAATCATTCGCAGAAGTCATAATTACATCATAATAATGAGCTCTCGTAAGTGTCGCATACAGATCTTTCCATTGTTGCGAGATCCATGTGTCATGACGAGAAGCACAAGACGGCCGTCAGCAGACGTTTAGCTCACGGTAATTCTGAGAATGATGAGATAGTTTTTGTTGTCATGAGATGATAATTCACAATGAGGAGATAATATCTCCATTAGTCAGGGGACAGAAAATTATGTCATAGATCTCTTCAGGCTGTTGGTCCAACAAAGCAAGATAGATAAAACAACTTATTGATTAACCTGAAATATAATGAATAAATTCACCAACATTAGAGTTATTTACTGCCTGAAATATCTGAAAGCTTTGCTGTGAATGAGTGCGTGTCTGCGGTCCCACAGCAGAAAGAAACCGCCAAACAGAAACATGAAACAACGAATTTAACTGGAGTCTTTTCTTCTTCTTTCACTCTAAAACTCACCAACTATTGAAGTCTTTCTGAGCATCAGCTCCACATTCTGAGCTGTGGACTTCCCTGAAGCATCTCTTGTGTTCATAACGTCTGATCCATCAGTTTGCAGGTTTGTTGTTCAGACTTTCAGCCAAATATTCCCTCAGCTGTCTGTCAACCAAAACACTTCAGGAACAAACACCCAAAGGATGCTGTGGGCATTTTGAAGAATATATCCTGTATATACACACACTGTAAGCTGTGCTAAAGATGCTTCTCTGCTTCTCTGGTTGCAGCTTCTCCACTGTGACCGTGTTCTGCTGTTCTGTTTTCTAACACAGTAAACTGAATCTCTTTGGGTTCTGGACTGATGCCCTACAAAAGCAGACTGTTTAAAGAGAATAATGTGGACTTTAAATGATCATGATAATCTGTCAGCGGCAGCCCCACTCCAAATCTAAATCAGCCACAAACTAAAGGGAGTTCTTTCATAGTTCAAAGTGTTTTTGCAGATGTTCGACTTTGAGGCTTTTCTGTGGTTGAAGCTTGATCACTGAATCTCTGACTGCGTCCATGAGCAACTGATTCTGAATCAGTTTGACTGAAGAGGATTGAAAACTGTTCTTTTCTCTGATCGCATGGAAACGGCAGTTTATTAAAACACAAAGTTCACTTTCTTTGTGTTTCCGAAGCTTTCGACCACTAATACGACCAGCTGTTATCGTGTGAAAACAAACCTCAAGATGTGGCTGAAAGCTTCAGAACCACCAAGCTGGACGTTGCGAGAATTTTCTCTTTTAATTTTATCCTAGGAAAACATAAAACACTGCAGATGATTTTTAAAAGATGATTATTGATCTGATTTAACTGAACAGAGATCATCAGTCTGGACCTTCTGAGTTCAGTGTGAAAACAGAGCGACAGCGCCCCCCGCTGTTGAGCAAGCAGAAACACTCATCACACTGCTCCTCAAGTCATTTCAGTTAAACTTGACAGTAATATGCAGGGTATTTTGTATAAAGTGTATCGCTCTATATTTGAAGACAACTATTGCTATTATTATTATTATGATTATTATGATGATGATTATTATTATTACTCAGCACTGAGCACCAACTGTAACTAAAGATGTGTGTGTGTGTGTGTGTGTGTATGTGTGTGTGCGCGCGGGCGTATGGAAGATGAAGATAATATAAATACACTTTGTCACTCCACAGTCTGGTGTCTGATTTGTAACTCATGTATATAATATTAATGTGCATCATTTCAACTGTCTCCTCACTTTTGTAGTCTCAGGTTAATTTTTATTAATGTGTGCAGTAACGCCTTTGTTTGGCAGATTTCTGGCCGTCGGTCAACAAAGCAGTTGGGACAAATTTGAGTGCAGCACCATCGAGGTTTAAATGGCTGATACTTGTTTTTGATTGGATCTCATTTGAATTCACACTGTCTCTTGTCTGCCAATCAAATCTACGTGCATTGTTCGAGGCCAACTCAGTCTGCCATGCCTGCAACCAGACGACCATGTAAAGGAGGGCGGTCATGTTGCCGTACGAGAACACCTTTCAGAGCTGGAAATTCAACAATATGATCCTATGAAACCCGAAAAGCACCAACATTACCATACAGAGTAAAGCTTGTTTACCCGTGCTGGAAAAGCTACATTAAAACACTCAATGTCAAACCTGAGGAAATATTGACAGGTAAGTTAATGCAATCAGCCAAATAAAAGAAAGTACCTCCCACTCAAACACAAATTCATATTTGGTTCATATTTTTTTGTGTAAGAATTTCAGAAATTCTTGAAATTCCTGTGCCCATTTCAGTGAAACATAACTTGCTAATATCTAAATAAGAAACTGTCATTCCTCTGGACCTGAGGTCTGCTCCAAAGCCTCTGACATGACCACACACCTAGCATAGAGCATCAGCTTCTAAGAGTTCGCCTGAAACCCCTAACACTCCCACTATGTATGTCAAGTCGGTTTCACTCTGCTGTTGTTTTTCCACGTCGAAGCAGGCTGGGTTTTATTTGACTTCGAACTGACATCATGCTGGTCTGGCAGGGGTATGCAGGAACAAGGGCTAACCTTAGCTAATGTCAGCTATCACAGCTAGTGTTAGCTAATGTCAACTATCATAGCTAGCCTAAGCTAATGTACGCGATCATAGCTAGTGTAAGCTAATGTCAGCTACCATAGCTGGCATTGGTATCAAAAATCAGCCCGTAATGTGCACTGAATTTTCTAGATATTTGGAAGAATAAATCACAGTATCATCTGCATATAGCTGAATATGTCAGTCGGAACAAATTTGTGGAACTGATGTCTGCGGTGAAGACAGGATTTAAGCCAAAGCAAAGACTGTTTTGAAAGACCAATAGCACAAAGTTTGTCAAGGAGGAGGAAGTGATCAACCACGTTAAAAGCCTTAGTGAGATCCATAAATATTGCACCTGTAAACATATTGTAGCGACCTCAGACTAAATTTTGATGAAAATACGGTCCCAGTTCTTGTCCTGTTAGACCTCAGTGCAGCATTTGATACGATTAACCACGATATCTTAATCATTGGTCTTGAACAGTCGGCTGGTCTGTCTGTCTCTGTGTTAAACTGGTTTCAAACACCAAAGGGAGAAAGTTTGACATCTGTTTTGGGGTTGCAGGAAGCTGATTAGTCTATTACTGTTCTCACTATACATGCTGCCACTGGGTGGCGTCAATAGAGGGCACAATATACGTTTCCATTGTTATGCTGATGATACACAACTGTACTTCTGTGCTGAACCAGATGATGCTGCAGCTATAGACTCCATTACTAACTGTCTGTTGGCAACAAATCAATGGATGAGCAATAATTTCATGCCCCCCCACTCCCTCATGTATTCATTATGAATACATGAGGGAGTGGGGGGCCTCAGTTTTTTTTATGTAGGTTAGGGTCAGGGTGAACCCTAATATGTTAACTTTTCCAGAAACATTAGAAAAGTAGCAGGTTTATGTCTTTGATAGTTTTATTATCAATGATTAGAAAACCATGTTAAATTTTAAGTACTTTTGACCCTTAATGAGTCTTTCACTGCCAATTACTCACATTTCTTGACATTCAAGGATGGTTCAGAAGCCTTAGAGAATACATGAATTATTAATAGTATTAATAGAGCACAATATTGGAATATTGGAGCAGAATCTTTTAAAAAGAGAGGTGTCACCTGCGAGCTGGTTTATGAGAATTTCTTGTTCTGTTGTTGTACTTTTAACGTGCTTGTGTTAATATGATGTTTAAAAGCTGAGTGAGGGGGACAAAGCTGGAAGGAGAAACTGGGCGAACCGTGTCTGAAGCTCCACCAGGTGAACTACCAAGGACCCCAGCCAGGTTTCACATCAGAGAACTATGACTGTCAGCATATAACATACAAATAGCTTTGCTAAAATAATGAATGAAATGAGTGACTTGGAAATAAATGTTTGTTTGTTGAAATCAAAAAGAGGATGAAGCAGTTATGATGGATTGGTTCCGAGTCATTTCTCATGAACCCAAACTGAGATTCATCTATGAATGTATCCAGAGCTAATTGATGCTGTTTGGTAAAGGCAGTTAATAACAGCTTGATAACAGCTCGTTATTTAGAAGACTAATAGGACGCTAAGTATCAGTGAGCCAAGTGTTATTAATCACATTCATGTAACAGGTCATTCAATCTTCTAAGAAAACCTCCAGTAAAAATGGGGAAAATTGTTCCAATATCATCAACCCGCAACGCTTTTTTTAAACTTTATTGATAACACAGTAATGTGACAATATACCACCAGTTTATTGGGGTGCTTCCAAAACAGGAGTCACACCTAAAGAATATCGATCTTCTGCTGCTGGAAACCTCCAACAAACCAGCAGCAGATGCTCACAGTGTTCTTGAAGCCAAATAGTGAACAACAGAGTTAGCAATGTAGTTTGGACCTAGTCCATTAAGGGCTTTGTATACAAGGTGGAGGACCTACTACGACCATCTGCTGTGTTGGCTTTATTTTCATCCTTATCCTCTTATTTTTACTCTTTATTTCGCTGTTTTTTTTCTCCATCTTATTTTACATTCATTTTCTCTCCCTGTTTTTATGTTCATTTTGTGTATTTTTATGTGAAGCTTTCGCTGCATGTGATTTATTTGTTGTAAAACACTTTGAGCTGCATTTCTTGTATGAAAGGTGCTATACAAATAAAGTTTATTATTATTATTATTATTATTATTATTATTATTATTATTATTATTAACTTTTCAAGCTATATATTTTAGTAGGGATAAGACAAGGGGAGTGGATAAACATGGTGGTCGTCATAATTTGTGTTGTTGTATTCTCTTTCAGGTTTTTTTTTAAACCAGCTGATAATCAATTCCATATTGTAAAGATCTCAAATTGTTAGACCACGCTACCATTTGGAAACTTTTCTCTCCAAATATCAAATTAAATCTTTTCAGGAAAAGCTTTAAATTAGCACTATTTTCCACCAGCTAAAAGGAAACCTTAGATAACTGACCACAATAATAATTATTGGTCTATGGTGTCAAGCAAATCTTCGTTTTCTGATTCGGTGTTACATCATAAATGTCAGTGAAAGTTATAACCTTATCAAACTGAATAACTGGGCATTTACAGTGACCTTCTACATCAACAATATATACCTGTAAAGTTGTTTTTCCGTGTGTCCTCACCTGCTGAACGTTCTCACAATGGCCAATAAAACAGACCCGATAAACGGCATGACGTAAAAAATGCCGTCGCAACCAGGAAGTGACGTCGCTGCCCTCCGTCAGATTGTGTTGATGTTTTGTGGACTGGACGGGTAATAGAACGTGAAGAGGGAGACGCTTTTTGTTTTTGTTCAACTAAACCGTCGAAAAGGAGCCGAATTGCTGTTTCTGTCGTCCGTTTCGATTCGTTAAGAGCCTTAGCTCGGTGATTAGAGCCAAACGACCGGGCCGGAGGGCGAACAGACCGAAGCATTTGATCTAGAAAGGGAGGACTCGTCACCCTCTGACCCCCTCCCTGCTTCCCTCACACATAGACACCACCATGACGATTCTCCCGAAGAAGAAGCCCAGCTCCGGTGTCGGCGTCTCGGACCACGCCGATGACAGCGACCGTCGCAGCGGCTCCGACCCGCACCAGCACCCGCACCCACACGCAGGGCGGACCGGAGCCCGACCGAGGGCTTCACCTCCGCCGTGGTCCTACCAGCCCGCTCCGCCCTCCGCAAGGGACGACAGGCGGAGCATCGAGGCGAGCTCCCGGCCGCAGCAGGCCTCTCCGCCGCCCGTCGGCTCCGTGTCTCCGGTAGGGCCGGGCGACGGTCGGGACAGCAGCGGCGGAATGGTGGCCGGGTCCCGCGGGGAGCTCGTCGTGTCGGCCGGAGTCGTCGGCTGTGGCGGAGGCATCGGGAGCTGCTGCTCCGGGCCCGGGCTGAGCAAGAGGCGGCGGCAGGCAGGCACCTGCTCCGGCGGAGTGGTGGCGGCTCTGGCCGGCGGAGGCCAGCCCGGGGTGACAGGACCGGGAGTAGTGGGGTCCAGCCAGGACACGGAGGAAGGAGCCGGGAACAATAGCGAGGACGAGTACGAGAATGCTGCCCGGCTGCAGTCCATGGACCCGGCTACCGTAGAGCAGGTAGGAAGCTAACGTTAGCTAAGATAATGTTAGCAAGAATGCTAATGCTACTGTGGCTACACAGGTGGGGTAAACAGTAAACGTCTAAGTTTTGATGGGTTAGCGTTGGCTTGTAGGGGCTTAAAAATGTTCGTCGATGTGACTGGTAACAACCGTCAGCGTTCAAAACTCAAACATTACACAAAAAGTCAAAATAGATCTTTAGATACCGAAGTATGCGAAATATACCGTGTGTGCATTCTGTGAAATAAATAACGATTTCTCAGTTTTATCGTGATAGAATAATGTGTTTCAAAGTGAATATCACAATGTACATTTAGAATAATGTTTTCTGAATGGCTGTCAGGTGTGTTGAAATGAAAAACCTTAATTTATCTCAAACATATTTCAGATGAAACATATTGCCTCGGTTTTATTTAAGTGCTGGTAACCATAGAAACGGCACTGATGCTTCAGGTGACTGACAGGTGACACTAACCTGACCCTGAGTTAAACTGACTACAGACACACTTTTAAACATGGCAGATGACTTAAATACATTCACATTTGTTCCTTTTGTCTGCACACACGAAGCAGAATGGACTTCTGGGGGTTCACGTAGAGACAAACACCAGGTGTCCATGAAGAGCTGGTTAAGAGAGTCTGACCATTAATATAAAGCACACTATTCACTATGTGAAGATACAGTGGAGTATTAGTGTCCTGGTGTCCTTTGGTAGCTGGTAAAGACACGTGTGCATGTGAACCCCACTCTGTGAAACAGTTGGTCCTGCCCACGTTTATGACGGGATTCAGGCCAGAGATGTACTTGCTTTTAACTACACGCAATGGCCACAAATGCAAGTGGAGTCAAAAACCTCCAAAAATACAACAATTTATAAAGGAAGTAGAGTTTTATATGACCTCCTTACACAACGTAAAAGATAAAAGAGCAATGAAGACTCTGGACATTTGCAAATCCTTTAATATGTTTAATTAATTTTCTCAGGTTGGGTCCCCTCAGCGTTCATGTATATATGTACATTTGTATATAATGTATATATTGTATATACACTGGTGTTTGTATGCATAATGTAATGATTATATGGTATGGTGGACACTTATCAATAAAGAAAAAAAATGTAACCACCCGTTCACGTAGACAGCCAGCTGCATCATGAACGTAATTGTTCAGGTTCTTGCCTGTGTGCTACGCGTGTTACTAGAGGATACCACTAGAGGGCATACCAGAGAACTCGGACAGTGTAGAACTTCCGGATTTGCGTGAAGTGTACTAAACATGTCTAGAGGAGGTCACTGAGTCGTTCATTCTGAGATCACCACAGAAAAAGCGACGGCGGCACCATCACAGATGATGGCGTTTAGGTTTTTCTTGTTCTGCCGATGTGAGAAGGTCGTGTTGTGGAACACCACCAGTATTTTTGAATGTCTGCACACACGCACACACATACACACACTGAGTCAGTCAGTTCAGCAGAGTGGCTTGCCATCACTCTTCCTTCTCCACTCTCTAACAACAGTCATCTGCTACCATCCCAACACTGCCCCTGCTGTTCATGTGTGTATTGAATGTTGCGTCGCTTTAATTTCTAAGGACGCTCAGAACGACGCAGGGTACACGAGGTAGCCATCATGTGAACGTAAAATTAAAAGCAAGTATATCTACCATTTAAGGGAGTGACCTCCCACACAGCACTGCACAAAGACGCTGTGTAAAGCATAAATAAAACAGAATGGGACAATTTGTTGATCCTTTCTGACATAAACTCACCTGAAAACAGCTCAAAGACAGTATATTTAATGTTTGAGCTCATCAGCTTCATTGATATCTGTAAATAAGATAAGGTAAGATTCGGGTGTTACAGGCAGCAGGCAATAGCAGTAGGAAAAAAATAGCAAAAGAGCAACAGCAAAGCTGACTATATATAAATATGTACATTTTTTACAAATGACTATATAGAAAAATATATATTTTTATATATAGTCATTTATATTTGTGTGTGTCACAAAATACCAGTGTGTATTGATAGTTTGAGTAAAAACATTGTGAATATGGACTCAGTGCTGCATTAAGTAACGCTGGAGTTGAACTCTGACAGCTGTTAGTTGAAGGACCTGCGGTAGCTTACAGGGTGGATGCAGCAGTCTGTTATTGAAGGAGCTGCTGAGGGCCCCCACTGTGTCATGCAGGGGGTGGTTAGGGGTTGGCAGTGATGGATGTCAGCTTGGCTAACATCCCCCTCTCACCTACATCCTCAGTGGTGTCCAGAGGGCAGTCCAGGACAGATCCAACTCTCCTGACCAGTTTGCTCAGTCTCTTCCTGTCCCTCTCAGAGCTTCCACAGCCCCAACAGACCACTGCGTAGAAGATTAAAGATGCCAACACAGTGCTGTAAAATGTTCTTAGCAGTGTCGTACACACTCCAAAGGACCTCAGTCTTCTCAGCAGATGGAGATGACTTTGGCCCTTCTTGTACAGGGCATCAGTGTTAGTGGACCAGTCCAGTTTATTGTTGAGGTGGACACCCAGCTATTTGTACTCCTCCACGATCTCAGTGTCCAAACCCTGGATGCACACCGGTGTAGTCTGTGGTGCCTTCCTGCAGAAGTCCATCACCATTTCCTTGGTCTTGCTGGCGTTGATGTGCAGGTGGTTTAGTCCACACCAGTCGACAAAGTTAGCGATAACTTCCATGTATTCCAAATCATTCCCCTGTGATACACATCCAACGATGGCTGCATCGTCTGAGAACATGATGCAGCAACACATTCCACAGGTGAACAGGTTGATTGTTAACAGGTGAGAGTATCATGATTGAACGGCTCAGTGGTTCACAGCGAGGATGGAGCGAGGGTCAACACTTTGTCAACAGGTGATTGGATAAACAGATTAATACCTGGACTCAGGAACACTTCAGGAAACTGAACTGGAAACTAAACACAGTTTGTCTGGAGATGATTGATGTTTTATGTTTTAAAGTCCAGAGTTTTTGTAAAGGCAAGATGGCAGAGTGCAGCTGGAGGCATCCACATTCAGTTGAAACCATCAAACTTTAGCATCTAAAAGCACATTTTAATTGATGTTTTAGGTAGTTAGCGTCAGCAGGATAACAAGCAAACTTATAATTGCATTACATGGATTTAGGTCACTTGGCAGTTCAAAGAAATTGCTTCATACAAAGCTGAATATGTTACTGATGTAGAGCAAGAAAAAAAAACGCGTAGAGCCGGAATGTTTTCACAACTATCTCAGTGAATTAAGTCTTTATTACACATGTTTAATCTACATTAACATAATTAACATGATAGAATTATTAGATCAGACTCAGAAACAGTGGATAATCAAAATAGTGAAGGTCCTGGATCAGGATCAAGATCAGGATCAGAGCCAAGAAAACCTGGTAGGTGTAATGATAATTCATTTCACTGAAATGCAAGTGAAAGTCTGACCGTCAGATTAATTGATCATGAAAATGATTATTAGTTGCAGCTCTAGAAGTGATGCCGCAGACGTATACAGACACTATCAAGGGGGGGGGGGGGGGCATTTGCAGCAAACTTAAACAACTCAATTCAGTAGGGATGCACGATAACTGTTTTTTAAAACTGATACCGATAGCCGATAACTTTCAGCTCCTAAAGGCCGATACCGATAACCGATAACACACACATATACCTAACATCATGACCACCACCAATACCACGAACAAAATCAAAATCAGTTTTGACTCTTTAAATGAAGAGATATTTATTTTTCCAATGAAAAACTATTGGTAAGCCTCTCAAACATGTTCTTAAAGCTATCAAACAAACCTATTTGATATCTCACATCAATTTAAATAAGGTGCATTACTTACTGATATAAAAAATAAAGGCCCCTTGAAGTGATGCAAATACATGCATCAGGATTACAAACTGAAAAAGTGCATTCCAGAAGTTTACAAAAATAAATATACATAGAAAATTAATGCACTGACACAAGTTAGATTCAAACATTTCTATTTAAACAAAGTGAAAAAGTGCATTTCTCAATGACAACAAAGATAATGCACAGTGCATATTGTACTGACAGGAATTAGAAGACGACACTCTTAAATACTCAATTCTGATTGGTCAATCGCGAAAATTCAGCGGTGTTCCTAACAGTCAGACTAAAGGGGGAATCCCTTAATGTACCAAGCTCAACAACAAATCGCCAGCTGATTTGAGAGGCAAAATATGGAGCATATTCCGTACATTATTTTTAATTTGTTTGGAGAGGACCAAACACTTGGCTGGAGAATGATGTCCCCAGCAAAAAAGACGAGAAAAGTAAAGAACAACGCTGGACCGACAGCAGGAGCGATATTAAGACACAAAAGACTTGAGGACGCAGAGATTGACCAGATTGAAGCCGACAGACATGAAAAAAACACCAAAAGAAACACAGCATGGACGATTGGTCTGCTAAAAGACTGCTGAGTGGAGACAAAACTGGAGACAGATTTTTTAATGTCTGACGCTGAAAGCAGAAATCAGCTGATGCAGGACTTTTATCCATCAGTCCGAAAAAATAGCGGTAAACCAAACTCTGTCTCCAGCTACGTCTCTCTCAGGTCTGGGATATCCCGTCACTTCTCCACATTTGACATGATTTCGCTGAATATCTGTAAAGAAACGTTAGTGTCTTTAGCAGGCCGGGCGTCCTCATACGCTTCCAAACTCCGTCAAAGCGGTGGTTATGTTTCAGGTGACTGATCAGGTCTGATCACACACTGACATGACACACTGACATCACACTGTGACATCACATCACACAGTGACATCACACAGTGACATCACACGGTGACATCACATCACACACTGACATCACACGGTGACGTCACACAGTGACATGACACGCTGACATGACACGTGACATGACACGGTGACATCACATCACACAGTGACATCACACGGTGACATCACACTGTGACATCACACACTGACATGACACACTGACATCACACTGTGACATCACATCACACAGTGACATCACACGGTGACATCACACAGTGACATCACACGGTGACATCACACACTGACATCACACACTGACATCACACACTGACATCACACAGTGACATCACATCACACAGTGACATCACACGGTGACATCACACAGTGACATCACACGGTGACATCACACAGTGACATCACACAGTGACATGACACACTGACATCACACGCTGACATCACACTGTGACATCACATCACACATCACACGGTGACATCACATCACACGGTGACATCACACGCTGACATCACACAGTGACATCACACTGTGACATCACACTGTGACATCTCACACTGGCATCACACACTGACATCACATCACACACTGACATCACACTGTGACATCACATCACACATCACACGGTGACATCACATCACACGGTGACATCACATCACACGGTGACATCACACGCTGACATCACACAGTGACATCACACTGTGACATCACACACTGACATCACACACTGACATCACACTGTGAAATCACAGTGACATCACACACTGACATCACAGACAACACTGTGACATCACAGATCACGCTGAGTAACCACGGTAACAGGGTTTAACATGAAATATTTCCAGTTTATCGGAAGTGAAAACTGACAGGAAGTGGTTGTAACTTCTTTACATTTGATCGAACAGCTCAGTTTCTGTTTCTGTAACTCTGCCTCCAAGTAATCAAAGTAAAAAATGAAGTGCTTCTTTTCCAACATGTTAAAATAAACCTTCTGGACGCTGCAGCTTCACATCAGAATTAAAAACTGACTCAGATTCACTTTGTTCATTCAGGTTTGGTAAACAAACAGCTGTGAGCTCAACAACACCAACATGCAGAGTGTGTATTTTCCCTGTCGCAGCGTTCGAGTGATGGTGGGTCTCTGTAGTTTCTGCTCAGTCCAGTTAACCGATGGTTGAACCAAACACTGAAACGTCTGTAAATCCACAGTTTTTGATCAGCGTGTGTGTTACTGACTGCCCGATTAAAACCAGTAAAAGCAGCTACGTCTAATGTTTGCCATGTCCATCTTAGCTTAGCAAGAAACTTGCACGGAGCCGCTGCAGAGATCAAAATCAGAGATGCGTTCACAGTTTAGACACAGACTCAGAGTCAGACACTGACTTAAAGGATAACTTTCGTTTTTTACAACCTGGACCCATATTTGTAGCATGAAATACGCCCATTTGCTCACCCAGACAACTTTGGTGGCATTCGGAGCACCAGCATATCATAACTAAATATTGGAATATGAACGAGTTTCGCTGCAGATTATGCGTTATATAGAGGCTGCGCATGGATGCCTCGAGTACTCGCATTATACGGATATACGCGCCGCTCCTCTGGGGCTAATTTCTTCAAAACGACTCCAAATGCCACCAAAGTTGTCTGGGTGAGTAAATGGGCGTATTTAATGCTAGAAATAAGGTCCAGGTTGTAAAAAAACGAAAGTTGTCCTTTAACATCTTGTATTTGGGATATTATGAGTTTTACTCAGATGCCAAAGGTGAGGAGGAGTCTGTGTGTCTGCCCGGTGTGATGGCATCATGTTCCGTTCAACGTTACTACCTTTAATATCATTAAATCATAATTCCTTGTGCAATTTTTCAATATCTCTCCATATTTTCCATTTATACATTTTTTATAGTCTTTTTCTATAAAATGTACATTTATATAGTCAACTTCTTATTTTGTATTTTGTAGTTTTTATTTTCCATTGCCTTGCTATTTCTGCTTTTATTGCTGCTGCCTGTGACATCAAATGTCTCCAGCTGCAGATTAATAAAGTTTATCTTATCACAAATCGTATCCATAAGGGTGCGTTGTCTCATAGAGCACAGAGCCAAGTGTAGGTGAGCAGGTATGTGGCGGACAGGTATGTGATCCATGGAAAAGAGACGACAGACGTCTGTAATTAAATTTCTCCCGTGCTGATTAACGAGGCTCGGCGGGCGGACAGACCCACAGCAATGTCTCCAAATGTCTTTCGTCCAACAGTGCAGTCAGATTCAGTTTACTGTGACACTGTAACTCAGCTGCTAGTCCAGATTCACGGTCTGTCCTCCGGATCTGTTCAGAGCTGCAGCGATGAATCCATCCTCGCAAATCAGCAAAAGTGTCAAACATTCAACATTTCACGCTTCCAGCTTCTGAAACGTGAGCGTTTCCTCGTCCTCATAACAGCTAAATACCTGCTGGGACAAAACAGTTAATGACACTGGAGGGACATTTTTCACTGTTTTCTGATGTTTTAGAGACCAAATGATTGATATATAAATATATATAAATATAAAGAAAAATTATCTGCAGATTAATCAGTAATGAAAATATTCGTTAATTAACTTCCCTGAAAACTGTCTGTGTTTGGAAAAGAGGGAATTCTGGGTAGTCAAGTCCTCGTAGGTCAGCTTGAGTGTTACTGTTTGTTACCATCCAGGTCCAGTACACAGCTCACCCTGTGTGTGTGTGTGTGTGTGTGTGTGTGTGTGTGTGTGTGTGTGTGTGTGTGTGTGTGTGTGTGTGTGTGTGTGTGTGTGTGTGTGTTCAGCAGGAGCACTGGTTTGAAAAAGCTCTGCGGGAAAAGAAAGGCTTTGTCATCAAGAAGATGAAGGAGGACGGCGCGTGTCTGTTCAGAGCAGTGGGTGAGTGACACACACACACACACGCACACTCGTTTTCTCCTCAGGTGTGTCTGTGCAGTTCCTCTGGTCTCCAGCAGGTGTCAGTGTTCCAGCATGTTTTCAGTGTTTGGCTGCTCCTGAGTGCTTCTGTTCAGAGGTGTTTATAATAGTTTGTCTCCCCTGATTGATAGAAATGGAATGGAAAATATCACTGAAGCAGCCTTTGTAGTGTTTATTCATTCAAATAATTTTATTGATTTAAGTATTTATTAATTGGTTTGTTTAACAGGAACAGTGTTAGATAAGAGGCTGTTTTTCATCTGTAGTCTCAGCACAGATGTTACTCTAAAACAGAACATCTGGTTAAAATGACAAACTATTCTGTTTTATTTTCATAAGCATGCAGCATAATATTGATTTTAATAAAGAAACAATGTGCAGGTCACCATTATAATACATTGTACAAGATATACAAAGTAATGAGGGATATTCCACCTGAGTGGTCTCAATACGTCAGTTTCTTCTCACTGTGCTTTCTCCGTCACACACATGCACATGCCTGATCTGAAAGAGATTTTGATTTGAGATCAGCTAATGGTTTTAGTACAGAATGTGTCTTGAAGTTGTTGGTGCTACAAAAACATCTCACGCTTGGACAGAGTGATGCCTCTTTTACCTCGTAAACAATCTTTGGCTGAGGACAGACACCAGTGTTGTGTTGAAGTCTGTGTCCTCATTTGGTTCTGTGTCCTCTCACTGAATCACAACCAGTTGTTTCTGTGACGCACAACCTCACGTTAACCAGCCATCTCCATGACACCTACCACAACCTGACCACCTGACCATAACCTGATCACAGCGTAACATAACCTGACCATATCCGTGCAGGGCAACAGTGTCATAATAGGCTGTTTAACTTCTTTTAACATTTATCTGTCAACGTCATCTAACAGCACTGTTTCAGAAAACCTACTGTTTTTGCTCTACTGCGTTATTTACGTTTAACATTTTGCTCATACCCACTACATGCGTTCCAATACCATGTGCAATGCCGCATATTTTCTGTGTTATGTAGTCTCTATTGTGCAATCGTATACTGTATTTTTATTATCAGTATCCTACTGTGTGCAATTCCAAATTTTCCATTAAAAACAGAGCCGTCCTTCTAAAGGCAACTTTATTGTATAGAATTGTAAAATATATACAGTATAGGCCAAGAGTTTGGACACACCTTCTCATTCAATGTGTTTTCTTTATTTTCATGACTATTTACATTGTGGATTCTCACTGAAGGCATCAAACCTATGAATGAACACATGTGGAGTTAACTCTGATAAGGCACACCTGTGAAGTGAAAACCAGTTCAGGTGACTCTTCAAGTTCGTCGAGAGAATGCCAAGAGTGTGCAAAGCAGTAATCAGAGCAAAGGGTGGCTGTTTGAAAGAAACTACAATATAAAACATGTTTTCAGTTATTTCACCTTTGTTGTTAAGTACATAACTTTACATGTGTTCATTCATAGTTTTGATGCCTCCAGTGAGAATCTACAATGTTAAAAGTCATGAAAATAATGAAAACGCATTAAATGAGGTGTGTCCAAACTTTTGGCCTGTACTGTACAGTTGATTTTTTTTTTCTTTATTTGTTATTGATATTTATTTACATTCATTGTTCTTGCTATTACTGCTGTCTCTAACAACGTAATTTCCCCTGTGTGGGATCAATAATCAATCAAGTTTTATCTTATCTGAACTTTGAAGAGAAGAATGTGCAGCTGCTGTGACTCTGCTCTGACAGCAGAGGGCGCTCTTGTACTGACAGACTGTGAGGCCACTGGGCTCCACGCTGGTGCAACACTTTGCTCAGCTGCTCACATTAACATATGATTTGGTCGCATTAATATTATTATTATTATTATAGATATATTAGTTTTTCCTTTTTTTAACTTTATTAACAACACAGTAATATTACAAAGTGGCTCCAGTAATAGACGGTTTATCAAGGTGTTGGCAAACATGAGCCACACCAAAATTATCAGCACAGTTTCCAAATGGACCCTGTTATTAAAAATGTATTCAAAGTCAACACCGATGTTTTCAGAGCAGCACAATCCAGCGGCCGTTGTTGAAAAGTTGTTATCGTCACGTCCAGCATCTCTTCGTCGTCTTAGGACGTCTTAAAACAAATCCATCCAGGATACAACGTCCCAGCTTTTTCTGCTCACTAACTTCAGACTGAAGCAGAAACAGCAGCGTAGCTGCTAGCATTGACACAAGCTACCACGTAACATTTTAACTCGCACCCTCACCAAACAGGGTCGCAGTCCAGAGCCCTGAGTGATGCTGTCTGGTCCTCACTTTCAAAGAGAGCTTCAAAGACCTGCTTGAAGGTTCAGACTTGGTTTGATTGGGCGGTGTTAGACATTGAGTTGTGATGCTTCAGGGCTAGAGAAAGCATTATGTCAATGAGTGGCCTCGCAAGGATAGAAGTACTGAGGTGTGTGTGTCTGTGTGTGTGGTGGGAAGGTATGTGGAAATGTGGGTCACTGTGAAAGATGAGGCTTTCTGGTTCTACAGTTAAGACAGGACAGGTCCATTCAGCAGAGCCCAGGTTGTGTTTCAGATAACGACTATTATGCAGCTGCAGTTATGTCATCATTGTGTGTGTGTCTGTGTGTGTGTGTGTGTCGGGGGGGTCTGCTTCAGTCTGATTCAAAGTCCATTAACACACTGTGTCTGTTTGTGTCTGTGGTGTAGGTGGTTGTTATGGCCCCGCAGTACTGTCACAGTATGTCTGTGTATTACTGTGATAATGATTTTCCTGATCATGTGACAAAGTACAACCTGCTGCAGATCCAGTGATGCTCTGCTGTCAGGGTGCAACAATACATCGATCCACATCGATCCACATCGATACATCGATTAATTAATTATCGATCCAATTACATCGATGCACAATGACAACATCGATCCACACCATCATCTTTAAGATAAGCCTTTATTTTGAAATTTACATAGCACGTCTGTACGTCTGTGTCAGCATTTCCTGCGCACGCCCGCCACCTTCAAATAACTGAACGGCGGCTGACGCGAGCAGCCAACGAAAGGTCGATAATGACGACATACGCTCACCTCTTGGAAATGAATCAGCGGTGTGGAAACTCACGCCACATAGAAACAGTTCCAATGTGAGTTAAAATACTCGGGAAACGCGACGAACTTGGCTGGGCGCCTAAAGAAGAAGCATGGCCTTGACCCCCATGCTAGCTTCATCGTAGCTCTGTTTACACTGTTTATTTAAGACCTGATACATGAAAGACTTTAGAAATAAATCATGGTCAAATCATATCTCAGTTGTTTTTTGTGAGTTGATAGAAATGTAAGTGATTGTGTGAGATGAGCAAACGATATCGTATCATATCGATCGCAGGCTTGTGAATTGAATCGAAATCAGGTTATCAGATTATCGTGACAGACGTTGTGATATCGGCAAACATCGTATCGTCATCCAAACATATCGAGATCGTATCACATCGTGATGAAGCTGGTGGTTTACACGCCTGCTCTGCTGAGCTGAAGAAGTGCGTCTGCCTGGTTGTTGTGTAGCTCCATTTGTTCTTCCAGTCTTCCTGCATTTCTTGCACGTTTCAGGTGGACGTTAGCGTCTGCAGGACGGACAGACAGGTGGACGTTAGCGTCTGTAGGACGGACAGACAGGTGGACGTTAGCGTCTGCAGGACGGACAGACAGGTGGACGTTAGCGTCTGTAGGACGGACAGACAGGTGGACGTTAGCGTCTGCAGGACGGACAGACAGGTGGACGTTAGCATCTGTAGGTTACAGCGGAGAAAAAATGTCCATTTGTCTCAGTTGACTTCTGATTCTTCTTGCTTCTGTTTTCTGTAGGTCGTTTCTTTGCTCTGTTACATTTCACAGAAATCAAGTGTCTGCACACACACACACACACACACACACACACACACACACCTGCCTACCTGAAACAGAAAGTGGACAGCTAGGTGTGAAAACACATCAAATGTGAAAGTCCAGTGTGTGTGTGTGTGTGTGTGTGTGTGTGTGTGTGTGTGTGTGTGTGTGTGTGTGTGTGTGTGTGTGTGCGTGCATGTATTTGTGTGTGTGTGTGTGTGTGTGTGTGTGTGTGTGTGCATGTATTTGCGTGTGGGTGTGTGTGTGTGTATGTGTGCATGTGTTTGTGGGTGTGTGTGTGTGTGTGTGTGCATTCAGGGGTGTGTGGATGTGTGTCTGAACAGTTTTTCGTGAGTTTCTGACTCATCGATCAGTTCAGTTTTGCATTTTCAGGCACCTAAAAATGATCCAAATTTAATAATCTGTCAGAATTCCTCTTTGATTGAACTGCTCATCGCTCAAAGACGAGAGGTCACAAGTCGACAAAGTACATTTACTTAACTACTGTACTGTACGGCAATTTTGTTGTACTTCTACTTTGTCTGAGTATTTCCAGTTTACGTGAGATTGAACTTCTACTAAAACTGACAGATATTGTTAATTTCAGTTTCAGATTTGACATTAAAAAAGTAAGATCATCTTCTAAAATCCAACAAAAACCAAACCAGTGGTTTACAGTCTCCCAGTCCTCTTTAGCTGCATGAGGCTGAGAATACTTCTGGACTCGTACTTTGAACACAGGACTTTACACTTACCTGTGTTTTTACATTGTGGTACTGATACTCGTACTTTAAGTGAAGAATCTGAGTACGCGTTCCTGGGTGTGTTTCCTGTTGTCAAGTCACATTCCAGCTGTGTGATGAAACCTGTCCGACCTGCCAATCACCCTGCCAGCGGTGGAACAAGTACTCGGATCCTTTGCTTCAGTAGCTGCTGTGTAGAAATACTCTGTTACAGAATCGTAGGAGGTAAAAGTGTTTTAAATGACTTTATATGCTGCTCGGTATCTTCATTTAATAATAAATCAGGTGTGTGTGTGTGTGTGTATGTGTGTCTGTCTGTCTGTGATGAGCAGCGCAGCCTGCGGGGGGCGCCGTCAGAGCCTCAGACTGTCCATCTTGTTGTTTCACAGCGTGATGTTCAGGGTGTGGTGACACCGCTGCTGTCAAACACTCACACGCCATCAGCTGATCCACACACACACCTGACTGCTCAGCAACAAACAGCCAATCACAAAGCGCCTGAAAATATTTGGACATAAAGTCAACAAGCTGAGGACGTCTTCTAAACATCTGGAGAGCGAACTGACACACATGAGGACTGTGGAGCCTTTTATGAATCTGATTGGACAGATGGGACCAAGTTGAACCTGGTCTGTTCTAGTCTGGCTCAGCTGGACCTGGTCTGTCCCAGTCTGGCTCAGTTGGACCTGGTCTGTTCTAGTCTGGCTCAGCTGGACTAGGTCTGTCCCAGTCTGGCTCAGTTGGACCTGGTCTGTCCCAGTCTGGCTCAGTTGGACCTGGTCTGTCCCAGTCTGGCTCAGTTGAAGTCACCAGTCACCTGAAGTTATCTTCGTTTCACAGTCAGTCAGGTCCAGGTCCCTCTGTAGGATCTCACCAAACCTCGAGCCTTCTTCCTTCTTTTCTGGCCTCTTCGGCACAAACATCGCGGCAGAAAAACAGTTTGAGCTGCTGGATGGCGTCCATGTTTCTTTTAGCACGAGAGCACGTGACAGTTGGCGTTCTCGTTATACTTCGTTCAGGCTGTCGTCGTCAGGTTTCAAACACTAAAGCAGGTTTTTGTTGGTTTGTCTTGGCTTTTGGGTCGTCTTCAGCTTTGACGGGAGGTTCACGGTAATAAGTATTAAAAAGACGCTATATGAATGCTGTGTGACGCAGGATGATGAATCTGGTTGTCATGGTTTCTAGAGGACTGGATATGAAGTGCTGTATGTGTGAAATGCTGCAGCATTAATGCGCTGCTTGATTACTGATTGATTCCGTTTTAATTCAGGACTGTGGAGATGCTGCATGCTGACACATCCTGGACCTGATCCATGCAGAGTGAAGGTCACACAGTGGAGACACTCTGCGTGTGTGTGTGTGTGTGTGTGTGTGTGTGTGTGTGTGTGTGTGTGTGTGTTTACTTACAGTAAACCAGATGTGTTTGGACACGTCTCTTCTGTCAGACCTGTTGAGTAACGCGTCTGATTCGTCAGAGACGTGTGGCCGGCATGCTAATAATTCCCAGCATGCATCGCTGCTGGTCACACTTTGTCAGAGAGAAGTAGGGCAAAGACTGTGTGACGACGTGGAGCAGAGCTGTCAGTGTTTTATTCGTTTGAACCGCGCGAGAAAATGAGGATTTCTAAAGGATTATAACTGTATTTTCATGTTTGAGATCACATGAACAAAAAATCATCCATCACTCCTTCCAGGGAGACTTTGTTTCACTGCATTTCCATGAAAATCAACCTGCAGCAGCTGGCTGTTAGATGTCTGAGCGTCCGTGAACGCAGCACACGATGATAACATCAGTTAAAGAGAAAATCAAGTTGACTGCATGCTGATGTGATGGAGTATCTGTCTGCAGCCAGTTTATGTACTGTATGTACTGAATCACGTTCCACACTCAGCTGACAGACCGGTCTGATTAGCATCCCGAGTGTTATGGAGTGTGTTGTCATGACAACGCTGTCAGTCATCCCTGAAGGCTTTTTGCATCTCAGTCCAAACATCCCGTCAGTCCTGCTGCGTTTGTTGCATGTCAGCAGCGTTACTGCCGGTGATCCTGTGATTGGTTTGATGCGTGTGAAGTGGGAGGAGTCTCTTTGCTCGTTGAGTGACAGTGACAGCTTCACGAAGCTTTGTCCCTAATTAAATTTGACAATCTTGAGAGAAACATGGGGAGATCCAAACTGGTGCTTCTGCGTCTCTTCCGTGGCTTTTCCAGCCAAATTAAGAGCAAACTTTCACCAAATTTCCAGGAAATCCTAAAAGAAAATGTGAACCACCACAGAAGAAGAGACACAACAAGACGACGTCATTCAGAGAGGTCCAGTCAAAGGCCAGACCATGGAAACACATCTGATGTTTTCAGCTCTTCACTGAAGAGTCGAGTGACCTTTAAGTCACATGATTCATGTATTCACTCTGGCTGTTTCTGGTTTCATCCATACAACAACTTTCACACCTCAGATGACAGGATGCACTTTTCACACACATTTAGACTCCTTCTTACATTTCCAGCTTTGATGCTGGATGCTGGGGAGGTGTCTCAACAACAAAGGTCCCCAACCACATTCGAACTGGAGTCCACGTGGTGTTATTGATCACATTGATCAGTAATATCAATACTGTTTTAGCAGCCAAGGTGGTGTCTTGGTTCCTGATTTTGAGGCCCCGTCTTGAAGAAAGTCCCCGTGACCAAATCTAGTTGATCTTTTCAATGGGAGGAATGGGGGTCATCAGGGGCTTAAGATAAGATAAGATAAGATAAGACTATAAATCACCAGCTGGAGAAATTCAGGTGTTACAGGCAACAGGTGTTAACAGTTGGAAAAAAAATAGCAACAGAAGTAAAGAAATTCAAAATACAAAATACAAAATAAAAGCTGACTATATACAGTAGCTCATGTTTTCCCAGGGGGACCCCAGCAGGTTGATCCCGCCTCCCCTGACTGACTGACCAATCACAAAGCTTCCAACTGTAACACCACATTGGTGGTTTCCAATTATGAGTTCCTCAGGCCGCTCTGTGACTCAGCCGTCACACAGCTGTTTGTCACTCATACGATCTGCCTGTCCGTCAGTCACATGACCTCATGCTGAAGACTTTTCCTCATTGTTTTAATGGGAAAGTGGTGTTTGTTAACACAGGGCAGAGATCACTGAGCTGTCGGCCCTGTCAGAGTTGAACGTCAGTCAGGGGGATGCAGTCATGACCTGCAGGAGGCTCACATAACACCAGTGATCTGAGTCATCGGCCCAGGAATCCTACCTCATTTTCACAGTATTTTTAGCAGCGTGGGTCTATGGGTGGACGGTCCAGACTGAAGAAATGTTCATGTTACTCTGCTGATCCTCTGACTTTTCTGGCGCCATCATCAGGTCACCAAGTTAATGTGTCCAACAGTTTGGTTTACGAGCAAATACCTGCTGAACTGATGATGACAGAACTCCCATCAGCCTCATCTGGACTTTGTGTTTAATAGTACTTAGCAAATGTTAGCATGCTAGCAGGCTAAACTAACATTACACCTGCTAAACATCACCGTGTTAGCGTCGTCTCTGTGAGCATGTTGCTGCAGTCTGCAGTACCGCCTCCTTTACTGACATCCGGTGTGGTCAACACTTCAGCAGCCAATCAGGAGAGATGATCTGCAGGTTTTATTAGTGATCAGCACACGTTTCTTTCCTCTGACTGTGTGGAAATCTCATGCTTTCACGTCACAAATGATGAACAGAAACTGTGCTCAGACAGGGTGTGAGAGGGAATTTTCAGCTCAAGTCGTTCATGCAGGTTTGACTATTGTTTGTGTTCATTATTCCCAAATGTACCAACTGCACAGACCTTAGCTGTTAGCCAACTCACAACAGACACTGCGAGTGTGTGTGTGTGTTAGCGTTTGTGTGTCTCTGTCTGGTTACTCTCCTCTCTGTACGTTAGGAAATAATAAACCCTTTGACACATACACACTTTCAGCTCACACTTTCTTCATGCTGCTCGCTCGTGTCTTTGAATGCAGTCGCATCACATCTGTAATTTGCCTCATGCGCTGTCTCAACAAAAAGTGTGTGTGTGTGTGTGTGTGTGTGTGTGTGTGTGTGTGTGTGTGTGTGTGTGTGTGTGTGTGTGTTTGAGTGAGTGAGTGTGTGTGTGTGTGTGTGTGTGTTTGAGTGAGTGTGAGACCTCTGTCAAAGTGCCCTCTGATCTGGTTTACTGTAACATCGACAGCTGAGTGTTTATGTCCAGACAGTTTGTGTGAACACTGAACAGTACAGTGTGTGTAAAGAGGAAACCCGCTGTTTCTCCATCAGTCTGCTGCCTGCTCTGTCTGTCTGTCTGTCTGTCTGTCTGTCTGTCTGTCTGGGTTAAAGGTGGACTTTCCCTTCAGGTGGAGGTGAAATGTCTGAGCTGGTGGATTCAGGTGCTGGGTGTTGGGACCTTGCTGAGACAGGTGGTCTGACAGCTCAGCTGGTTGTGAACAGTGTTTACACACTGACCTCTGTCAGCAGCTGCGGTTTGATTGTTGGACAGTTTTGTTCTCAGTTTTTATCTGAAGGGACACAGCTTCAGAGTAAACAGTGAACACGGACAAACCCTGAAAAGTGTCACGTAGCACCAATAACTGTGATAAAACTAAAGTAGTAAAGTTCATGTGGAGGAAAAACTCCTATGTCCAGGATGTTTGAAGCACTGGGGCTTTGACTTTGTCCTATAGCCTTTAGTGGCCTGATGGGGGCGCTGTAATTAGAGTTAAGTTGAGTCAGAAGTTGTAACTGGGCACAGGTCTACCTGTGCTGCTGTTTCATAAAAGCTTGTAAGTGCACCTGATTGGTTTGGTTTCGTTCACATCGTCAGGCGCCGTCATTTTCTCCAGCCAGCATTTAATCACTGAAAATTAAACTCTATGTCAACCCCTCTGCCTTGTGGGAATCTGCAAAGGCATACATATGTGGGGCTGTGACATGTCTTCATACGTCAGTGCTGAAAAGAGATGTTCTGTCTAGAAAAGACAGTACATAGTCTGGACTTTCAATTCAAGCTCTTGCAATAGTTCCCTATCAAAACAGCTGGATGCCAACCGATCTGCTTTAAACCAGCTATTAACCAGGAAAGCAGGGAGACACATGTTGCAAAACACGGGTAATTTGAATCAGGGAATAAGGCTGACCGGTTACTTGCCGTCTTGTCCGTAATAAAACTGAGCCAAATGAAATCCCCTTTCTCATAGATGGGAACTGGTTCAAGCACCTTAAATCAGCCGATATTAATAATACTGACATTGTTTTACAATGACCTCTATAGCTCATTTTCTGTCGAGACCAGAGCGAAATTTCTTGGTAAGATGAAGTTCCTGTCTCTATCTGATGATTAAAAAGTGGATTTATGCAAGCCAGGAACAAGAGACATCTGCCAGGGATCCCCCCTCGGCCCACTCCTCTTTTCCTGAGCATTAGAACCAATGGCTGAAAACATTCAGCTACAAACTGCACAACAGGAATAATGATGGGAAAGTGTAGTGTAGAAGTTCCTTGTATACAGACGACATTCTCTTGTTTTTGAAACAGAGAGCGATGACGTACCTCTGTCCTTGATGAGTCGAATCAGTCTCATTAAGATGAATATTCTTCTGTATCCCCTGCACATGCTCCCTCTGTACTGACAGGTGTGGGTGGTCGTTATATTCCTAATTTGGTATTTTACACCTGGACCTGTCACATACATATCTTTGGAGAGGAACGTGTATTGATTCTTGGGCTGCTCTCCACACTCCACATGGATTCTGCTCACTTGTGATGCAAATCAGTTAAAATTTTGAAGTAAAGTCCACTGATAGGGGACGAATTTCCACTGCTTGTGGAGTGTAAATTTATTTACAGATTCTAGACACTTATTTCTGAGGTAATTAGTGGGATATTTAAGAACAGAATTAGAAAAGGACCCTGGTTGTTTTCTTTTAGACCTTTCCTACAGAGAATTGCATCCGCCTGCATCACCCGCAAATTTCTTGAGAAGCTCCTTTAAATTACTCATGAGTCCGTCTTGTACAGTTGGAGCTAAGACTTCCTGCTAAGTGATAAAGGGAGAATTTCAACGTCGCTGCCTTGCTCTGATTGGTCAGCTGCACTGCTCCTCAGTCAGTCAGTGACACGCTCCTAGTGGGTGGGGCTTCAGATCTGATAGACTTCTACAGAAGAGTTGTGACCTCACTACTCTGACTGGTCGACTGAAGAACATCAGTGACTTAAATGAAATGAAAAGAAATTACTTCTATGAATACTGCTACTTCTAATAGAGGATGATCGACTAAATAGATGTATCAGACTGGATTCGACAGATAATCAATATTAAAGCACTCTGATCAGGACATCCATAACTTCCACTGCTTTCACTACTGTGACTGATGCTTCTACTATGACTGCTTCCACCTCAAATACGATTACTAATACTATAACTGTTTCCAGTACTAATACTGTTTCCAGTACTAATACTGTTTCCAGTACTAATACTGTAACTGTTTCCAGTACTCATACTGTAACTGCTTGCAGTACTCATACTGTAACTCTGTCTCGTTCGTGGTGTAAATGCGTCCAATTTTCTTTCTTTATTGATTAACCCATTGACAGATCTGCCCACAGACCAGTTATTCTGTGTTTTAGCTTCCAGCCGACAGTTTCTGAAAGCCTGTTAGTGAGCCACAGTACCCAGAATTTGCAGTCCAGTGCTGGTGGTCAGGGTGGAGTCTGAGACTGCAAGCTTCAGATAAAACTTTATCGACATCATTAATATAACAAGCAGGTTGAACACAGCGCTCTTTTCTCAGGCCCCTTTCTTAGAATAACGTCCAGGCTGACCAACCAGAGTGCTCGTTGTGGTTTCCTCTGTGTGTGTGTGTGTGTGTGTGTGTGTGTGTGTGTGTGTGTGTGTGTGTGTGTGTGTGTGTGTGTGTGTGTGTGTGTGTGTGTGTGTGTGTGTGGTTTGTTATTAATTCTGCAGAAGTCTATCTGTGTCATGTTTCTCAGCAGCTAACACACATTTACTATATAGCCTCCTCCTCTCCTCTCCTCGCCTCCTCTGCTCCTCTCTCTGTCTCCTTACTGCCTCCTCTCCTCCTCTCCTGGCCTCCTCTCCTCCTCTCTCTGCCTCCTCTCCTGACCTCCTCTCTGCCTCCTCTCTTCCTCCCTCTGTCTCCTTACTGCCTCCTCTCCTGGCCTCCTCTCCTCCTCTCTCTGGCCGTCTCTCGGTCTCCTTACTGTCTCTTCTCCTCTCCTGTCCTCCTCTCTGCCTCCTCTCCTTCTGTCTCTCTCCTCTCTGCCTCCTCTCCTCTCCTCCTCTCCTGGCCTCCTCTCCTCCTCTCTGTGCCTCCTTACTGCCTCCTCTCCTGTCCTCCTCTCCTCCTCTCTCTGTCTCTTCTCTGCCTCCTCTCCTGTCCTCATCTCTGCCTCCCCTCCTCCTCTCTCAGTGTCCTTACTGCCTCCTCTCCTCCTCTTTTGTTGTCAATCCTGGCCTCCTCTCCTCCTCTCTCCTCCTCTCTCTGCCTCCTCTCCTCCTCTCTGCCTCCTCTACTCCTCTCTTCCTCTCTCCTCCTCTCTGCCTCCTCTTCTCCTCTCTCTGTCTCCTCTCCTGTCCTCTCTCTGCCTCCTCTCTCCTTCTCTCGCTGCTTCCTCTCTCCTCTTTCCTCCTCTCCTCCTCTCTCCTCCTCTCTGCCTCCTCTCCTCCTCTCTCTGCCTCCTCTCCTCCTCTCTCTGCCTCCTCTCCTCCTCCTCTCTCCTCCTCTCCTCCTCCTCTCTCCTCATCTCCTCCTCTCTCCTCTCCTCCTCTCCTCTCTCTGCTTCCTCTCCTTCTCTCTCCTCCTCTCCTCCTCCTCTCTCCTCATCTCCTCCTCTCTCCTCTCCTCCTCTCCTCTCTCTGCCTCCTCTCCTTCTCTCTCCTCCTCTCCTCCTCCTCTCCTCCTCTCTCCTCTCTCCTCCTCTCCTCCTCTCCTCCTCTCCTCCTCTCCTCCTCTCTCTGACAGTATCAGTGTATTTAAGCAGTGTGTGTGATGCTGTGCTGGTGGATTGTGGGCTTTCCTCGGTGTGTTTCTGACTCGTATCAGCAGCAGAAATCCTGAGGTTAGAGAAAAGCTGCATCAGTGCATCTCTAATGATGAACAGCACTAGAACCATTAACGCTCGTCTGCTCCAAGAAGCAGAATGACTGTAACATCAATGCACGACCGTCACATGACCTGGGCCTGAAAAACACTGAACTGCATGAACCTGGAGGAGGGTGACACACATATGCGTACATGCTCACACACACACACACACACACACACACACACACACAAGGTGATGTGTTGGGAGATTCTTGTTTCTGATACACACCTGCTGCTGCTGCTTAACCATGTGTTAGTTTTGTTATGAGAGAGTCCCTGTGCTTAGGTGTGTGTGTGTGTGTGCGTGTGCGCTTGAACTTTACACATGCACGCACACACACACGCACTGCTGATCAGAAGAAGGAAGTTGTCGGGGAGATTCTGAGAATCGCTGTGGTGACAGACCATGTGACTTGCTGGAAATCAGACCAGTGTGACGCTCATTTGCATATCTGTGCGTGCGCGTGCGTGCGTGCACATGCGTGCGTGAGAGAGAGAGATAGAGAGAGAGAGAGAGAGACACCAATCAGGGCTGAATCCTTGGAAATCAGATTCTCTTTGATGTAGACTGATGACGCCAGAAATCGATTCTGAGTTGATTTGTGACGCAGAATAAAGAAATAGAACGAGTATTTTCAGTCTTTCTGTTACACTCTCTGTCCAACTCACTGTCATGTCTCTACGGTAATTATGAAGCTACAGGCAGCAGCTGCTTAGCTTAGCATAAAAACTGGAAAGAAGGGAAAACAGTTAGCCTAGCCACCTCCCAGTGCCTCTAAAGCTCACTGATGTTCGATCTTGTTTGCTTGCAAAAACTGAAGCATAATGACAAACCATCGTTTTACAGGTATTTGTTGGCTTGGAGCAGCAACGTCCTGCTGGCTGAGGAGGGTGTTTTGTCTCAAGATGAAACTATTTGTCACAGTTGCTGCATTTGACAGTTTTTCCTGCGGATGGCACGTTCAGGTGTGGGACAGCCAGCTTCCCTCTGATTTAGCTTTTGTTGTCCTGTCAGACCGTGTTGAGGGCTGAACTGTAGCAGCTTCTCTTTGGGCTGTATTTGCATTAACGGGTCTTTCCATCACCATGTCAGGTTGCTATGACGACCAGCAAACAGGCTACGTGACCACTCGTCTTAGCCGAGTAGACTGAGGTTTGGTCACAGAGCCTGTTTACACTCGAAAACATAATACGAAAATGTGAACAATGTTAATGTCGTCTAGTGTTTTTCTATTTGAGGGAACTTTGTGAACCACTGGTTTAGATGCAGGAGGTGAAATTAGTAAGTAGTAAACTTTATTTATCACCTTTCAGGAGCGCCGCGAAGGCGAGTCTAAACAAAGCCTCTGGCCCTGTGGAAGGTCTGTAGTCTACAGGTTGATTTGCACTTGAAGTGCAATAATGTGCAGTCGATGAAATTAAATAGTGAATTGTTGACCAGTATCAGCTGATGCATGTGGAAGACTCTGAAATCCAAGACATTCACTCGTCTTCACCGTCCTGTTGGTTGGACACTAGTCCACCTCGGAAACTGACGTCTGTCACAGTGTCATAATAAAACCTGCAGCTTTATAAATCTGTGTCTGCACTTCTCTGCCTTCGTGTATACACACACTTTCAGTTTACATCTAACCCAAACTCTGTGTGTGTGTCTCAGCTGATCAGGTGTATGGAGACCAGGACATGCATGAAGTGGTCAGGAAACACTGTATGGACTACCTGGTGAGTGACTGTACACACACCTCTTCTGTTCACTGACAGTCTGTTTATCAGCCATGATTTGTCTCTGATAATAACGTTTGTTTTCCTTCCAGATGAAGAACGCAGACTATTTCTCCAACTATGTGACAGAGGACTTCACCACATACATCAACAGGAAGAGGAAAAACAATTGCCATGGCAACCACATTGAGATGCAGGCCATGGCTGAGATGTACAACAGACCAGTGGAGGTGTACCAGTACAGCACAGGTGAGTCTGTCTGGCCAATAACAACCTCCAGATCTGCCATCATCAGCCAATCACATCCCACCGACCTGACCCCACTTCCTATCCTCTCCTCTTCCTCCACCACAGAGCCAATCAACACGTTCCACGGCATCCACCAGAATAACGACGAGCCAATCAGAGTCAGCTACCACCGCAACATCCACTACAACTCTGTGGTGAATCCCAACAAGGCCACGATCGGCGTCGGACTGGGACTGCCCGCCTTCAAACCCGGGGTACGAAAACCAGACACTTTTCAAGGTTTTCCAACTGTGAGGCGAGCTGACGGAGGGATGAGGAGGGAGAGACATGAGGCAACAATGCTGTGGGAGGTGAAGGGACAGGTGTATGCAGGTGTAGTGAAAACTACAGGAAGTTGGTTATTGTAGTTCATGGACGTCATTCAGATACCTCAACATAGTCGCATCAAAAAACTCAAGAGCTCAGATTTGACTGCGTCATAAATGTGTGTTTCATGTCTGTGAACACATGAAACACGTCTTTAGGTTCAGTGTGACAAACAACTTCTAGAGGAAGTCGTTCTCTCTGATGTACAAACGTCCACATGTCCACTTAGAAATCACAAGGAAGAAAAGTCGTCTAGTTAATGCTGTTTGTACATCAGTGAACATGCTGCTAAAGGGAGCTGCTAACGGCAGCTGCTAACGGCAGCTGCTAATTGGAGCTGCTAACAGGAGCTGCTAACAGGAGCTGCTAACGGCAGCTGCTAACGGCTAATTCAGCACACTTTCAAAAAAAATACAAGCTTAAGTTGTTGTCACGTACACCACATCAACTGAAGGCACAACTGAACTGTACATTATGGTTCGGTAAGTCTCCAGGAAATGAATGCAAGTCTATGTAATGTCCCCAAAAACGATGAAAACCTAACGTGTGTGTGGTACATGCATTAACTGATGGTGGATCCCCCCCCCCCCTCCCCTCAGTACGCAGAGCAGTCTCTGATGAAGTCGGCCATCAAGACGTCAGAGGAGTCGTGGATCGAGCAGCAGATGTTGGAGGATAAGAAGAGGGCGACGGACTGGGAGGCCACCAACGAGGCCATCGAGGAGCAGGTGGCCCGGGAGTCCTACCTGCAGTGGCTGCAGGACCAGGAGAAACAGGCCAGACAGGTACGGGTGGAGGGCAGGACCCATCATTGAGCATCATGCTTTTGTCCCATCTGAGTAACATGTGAAACAGAGAGCGCTGTCAGCCTTGCAGTGAACAGACATTATGCTTTGAGCCTGCTGATCTCATTCAAAGACGTGATTCTCAGAATGTAGTGAAGCAGGTAAACCTACCTGCAGACAAGATAAGATAATTTAAGACTTCATTAATCCCCAGCCAGGGAAATTCGGGTGTTATAGGCTGCATAGGTTACGCTGTCTGTCACATGTAACTATGGTTACCATGTTTGTTTACACGAAGGCTCCACCCCCCCGCCAACTCAGCTGTCAATCAAACACACCTGTTGAAGCTAAACTATTAACGATAAATGGAAACATTTTCCCACCTTCAGCCCCGTAAGGCCAGCGCCACCTGCAGCTCGGCGACGGCGGCGGCTTCCAGCGGACTGGACGACTGGAGCGCCCGGTCACCACGGCAACGGGACTCAGACCCCTCCCACTCCGAACTCACAACTGCCCCGTCGACCAACAACAAGCCCCCATCCCCCGCCGGAGCCGCCCTAATCCTAAGCAAACCCCCCTCCCCCTGCGCGCCAGGTAACACCCGCACGCACACAAACACACACACAGGTTGTTTTTTTCCCCTCATCTCTCACCACATTCTAAACTGTCTACATAAAAGAAAAACAGATTTCCTCTTCAGGTGTGTTTGTACAATTCAAAGTGCTTCACAGGAGAGATGTAAAGAAACAGAAGACACAAAATCTAAAGAGAAAAGTTTAAAAACGGTCAAATAAAACGGGAGTCACAGTGTGCATGTGACTGCAGTGATACAACAGACTGACTCTCCTCCTCAGGTAGCTCACCTGGTAGAGATCTGTTCCATGCACTGATGTACCGCAGCCAACCTGGCTATCTTGAGATCTTTAGTGAACATCAAGAGGAAGATTCAGATGTTTGGTCAAAGGTCAAAGTCAGCTTTATTGTCGATTTTGCAGTATGTACAGGACAAACAGAGAATCGAAATTTCGTTACTCTTCAACCTCTGTGACAGGACATATATTAAAAAGAGATAATAAAACCGTACAATCTAAATAAAAACTGTACAATCTAAGTAAAAAAACAAAAACAAAACTGTCAACATTAATCCTGAACTGACTCATTCCTCCTTCCTGTTGACTGTGTGTGTGTGTGTGTGTGTGTGTGTGTGTGTGTGTGTGTGTGTGTGTGTGTGTGTGTGTGTGTAGGTCCCAGTAATCAGAGCCGTCATCATTTGGAGTACAGAGCCATCATGCAGGAGATGTCTCCTACAGCGTTTGGTAAGACACAGACTCTGTTCGTAGCTGCAGTCGAGGTGTTTTCCGACTGCTGCTAATTCTGGTGCTAGTGTTTATTACTACTGCTGCCACTGTCTCAGCTACTGCTAATGCAACTTAGCTGTTAGTACTACAACTGCTGCTTCTACTACCCGTGCCACTACTGTAGCACCAGCCCCATGTGAGCATAAATGCCACCTTGGTTTGGCTCCTGCAGGTGGTGTGAACCAGACAAAGTGTTATTTAGCATGTTGGCCACAGGGGGCAGCAGTCAGCCCAGTGCCTGGAAAAACAAACTTAGTCATGAGCTTTCTGCTTCATTATTAGCTGTTCTGAGTCTTTTTCAACTGTGTGTTTTGTTTTTTCATGAGAAAAAACTTCAGTGATGAAGACTGATGTTCTTCAGTTTAAACTAAAGAACAGCACACAGCTAAACTGAGCTTTCTATGGGAAACGTGGGACTTACTGTTGTTTACTGTCAAACCACAAGAGGAAGCAGCCGAGTGGAGCAGAGCATGGTGTGTGTGTGTTTGCATGTGTGTGTGTGTGCGTGCGAGGTTATGTGAGTTGAAGCACAGGCCAGTGTCACCCTGTGAAAACACACAGTTTCAGTGTTTTTGTATCTAACAGTTTTATCAGAAGTGTTTGTATCAGAGCACAGACAGAAACATCCCTCAGACAGATGTTTCTGTCTGTTTCGTGGCTTTACTGCTCGTTAAATTGTATTTTCATGAGACATAATCATGAGTTGTTATCCAGTGCTTCACTGGAGTCCTTTGAAATGATTTATTCGTGTGCTAGATGTAGACAAGACCAAGAGTTTACAGCCAGGCCAGCAGCTCAGTGCGGCTGTAATGCTCATGGTGAAAACACACGGTTTGATCTCCAGCAGTCACGATGGAGGGTTATTGTTGTGAGGACAGTGTCAGCAGAAAGGGCGACATGGGAAGTTTTCAGGGCTGTCTTTTCTAACTTAAGTATGTATATAAAACCTTCGAAAATGGAGAAAAATAGACATCTCTTTATAACTTGTGTGATACTGATAGTCAGCGGATCAACAGAGTTGTTAGGATTCATCATGTGGGACCATGAAGGACAGACCGTGTCTGTTGACCCGCCTCATTGGTCCAGACTGAAACATCTCAACAGCTATCAGACGGATCGTCATGAAACGTTTCGGACAGTCATGTTCCCCTCAGGATGAACTGTAGTAAACTTGGTGAACCTGTGACTCTGTCATAAGGTTGTAAACATTATGCCTGTTAGTCATCAACATGTTAGCATGCTAATGCTAACTACAGCCTCACAGTGACTGTACTGTCTCTTAGACTCCTAGAGTTGAATGTGTTCTGACATGAGCCTCAGCACTGTCAGTACCTGGTGTGTGAACTGGTCTGTGTGTTTCAGGTCTGACGGACTGGGAGGACGATGAGATTCTGGCGTCGGTGCTGGCTGTCTCTCAGCAGGAGTACCTGGACAGCATGAAACACCAGAGCGCCGCCATGCATCGAGAGAGAGAGCCGTCACCGGACAGCAGCTGATAGCTGGCTGACACGCAAAAACACACAAATACAACGATGACCTTTGACCTCCCCGTGCCCCCGTCCCACCCTCCAACATCCTGAGCCCCCCCCTCGCCTCTGACCCGCAGAAGGAGATCGACCAGGGAAAAAAATAAAACATCAAACAAAGAAATGCAAACTTGTTTTTTTCTCCAGATGTTTTCACTCATCTGCTCATCACTCTCCATTCTGTCGTCTCTTCTTCCTTCCTTCCCCGTTTCCCTCCCTCTTTTCCTCCGTCTCGTTTCCTCATCCACCTTCTAGCCAATAGTGATCAGTGTCATTTACACCCCCCTCCCATGCTCTGGTTTCCACTCAGATGGAGCTCGGTCTTAAAGGTGGAGTTGTTCTGCTCAAAGTTCGTCGATATTCAGCAGATCTCGCCTCGCAGTCGCTGTCTGCTCTGAAAAAGGGGAGCAAGCAAAGTGGCTCGAACCAAACCACAACACTATTCCAGCCAATCAGCGACCGGAACTGTTCGAGCTCGTGCACAGGAGGGGAAGGGGGGAGGGAAAGGGAGGCTAACGTGTAATCTCGTGTGAGGACGGAGAGATGGTCAGATCGGCAGTCTTTCTCCAGAATGACTCACGGAGCGTCAGTCGTCATTTCATTTTCTTGACATGTAAACGTCATATTTTGCAGCTTTCAACAGGCAACACTGATGACATTCATCATCAGACATCATCGGTTTACTTTTTGATGTTTCTGTTTGGGTGTCAACAAATTGGATTGATCATTCAGGTTGTAGCAGGCTGTTAGCTCTCCGGCTATCAGGGCCATTTCAATGAGAATGCTAAACAGGACAGTGTATCAGTGTGCTGTTGGCTAAGTTAGCATGTTCTTTTGCGAGCAAGCTATCACCTGAAGTCTTACTGTGTTTTAAAGATATTTCCTTTTAGCACTGCTATCAAGCTGCATTAAAGTTAGCTTAGCTAACTATAGCATTTTTTTCCCTGCTCATTCTGACTTGTCGTAGCTCCCACTGGCAGCCATTCTGTGAGTTTTGTGAACTCTAATCGAAATTAAAAACTGTCTCATGCCAACCAAATTTGGAAAAGCAACCAGTACGTATCAGTGTCTTGTCAGCTAAGTTAGCATGCTCTTTTGCAAGCAAGCTAACATCTGAAGTCTTAATATGTTTTAAAGCTAGTTCCTTCTGACAATGCTAACAAGCTGTGTTACTGTTAGCTTAGCTGTCAATAGCAAAATAATTTCCCCCTCATTCTTACTCCTCTTTTAACTCCCACTGGCAGCCATGTGGTGTGAGGATTGCTAGCTCCATGCTAATCAGAACTGAAAATGACGACAATGCTAATGGTACCATATATCGGTGTCCTGTAGGCAAAATTAGCATGCTCTTTAGAGAGCAAGCTATCACATGAAGTCTTACTTTGCTCTAATGCTCGTTCCTGCTCACATGCTAATAACCTACAATGTTCTTAGCTGCAGAGAGTGAACCTCTTTTACCCCATTTTTAACCTTCTCACAGCTCCTACCAGATGAGGAATGCTAATCAGAACTGAAAACTGTCCCATGCTAATCAGAATTGAACACGACGACCAACCTTAACCTTTGTCAGCCCCAACTGGCGCTGGCTGCGATTTTGTTGGAGGAAAGCTCAACATGATTGAAAAGATGACCAGTCTGGCATGTAGGCAATGTTAGCATGCTCTTTAGCGAGCAAGCTATCACCTGAAGCCTTATTATGTACCTTATTAAAGCTACTTCTTGCAGAATCCAGGTTCCTAATACCACTAGCAAGCTTCATTACAGTTAGCTTAGCAGCCAGTAGTGAAATCATGTCCCCCGTCCTCTTCACAGCTCCCAGCGGCAGCCGTGTTCAGCCAACACACATCAATCATTATCTGAGAAACAAAATGCGTCTTCAACAGCCAGCAAAGACTCCACGGTCTGTAACTTCTCCTCCCTCTTTCTCCTTTATGTCTTCCTCTTCTTCCTCCTCCACCCCCTGCTCTTCCTCAACCACCATCACCTCCATCATCATCGTCATCATCATCAGACTTATTTAGCTGCATGTTTAATTGACCACGACCAATATCATCATAGAGAAAAAGCAACAAATAAAAAAGGAGAGAAAAAAAATGAGAATTGTCATACTTATCCTCTTAATGATTGATTATTGTTGTTATTATTAATATTATAAGTTTGTTTTATTTTATTTTCTTGTTTGGGATGAAAAGATCTTTTTTTTCTTGGAATAAAAAGAGGAAAATGTTTCTGAAAAAAACATGTTTGGAAGATTTATTTCTTCTCTGCACACAAATACACTGAACATCTTTTCTGTCTCCACATTTCTTTCAGTGCGTCTTATTTTTCTTTTTTTTTTTTTACTTTTTTGCTTCCTTGTCTTTTCTTCTTTCTTTATTTCTTCTGTTTCCTGCTGACTTGACCTCGACCTTCCTTTTCTTACTCTGTTCACCCACTTCCTTCCTTTCTTCTCTTTTGTCATCTCTTCCTCATTCATCTCCTCTGCCTCTTTCTGTCTCATTCATGTTCATCCCAGTGTTTGTCTTTCGTTTTTGTGTTACATCCTTTCTTCATTCACAGACTTTTTGTCTTATTATTTTGTGTTATTTCCTCTCTTCTCTTTGCCTTTTTCAAACAAACTATGAATACAGACTGTGTGTCAACGACATAATGTCTCAAGCACAAATAATTCACGCAGATACACACAGCAGACAGGATAATGTCCTAAAGCCTCGAGGCCTCCAGGACATCCAGGCTGAATAATAAACTGTCTTAATCGTTGATACTAAGCAAAAGTAGTGGTGACGTATTTGATTTGACAAACCAAAGCAGGAAGACAGTATGAGGTTCACTTCAGTTTAGTTCAGATCTTTATTGTCCCACAAGAGGAAATTCTATGTGCAACAATGCAGAATAAATGTCTACATATTTAGAAAATATGGTGGTTTTTTTCATTATGACAAAGCTTTTGAGAATTTGTCTTCAACAGGAAAAAGTATGACATATTTTCTCACAAAAATGTGACGATTCTTATATTTTGTGCTGCAGTAACATGTTAAGTTCCTCACATATTGACAAGTCTTACTGTTCAATCAGTCTAAAACTTTAGAGTATAATCAATGTTCATGTTCATAGCATTTTTAATGTCACAGAAGTAATGTTACTGTATCAAAATCATGTTGCAATATCATCATGTAAAGAAGATCACTTGGACAAGCTAAAATATTAAAATGCTGGTTACACTTTGAGTTTAATGTACAGTAATAAATAATTCAGAGTGCCTGTTTACTGCAGGAGTGAATGCACTACAATGGACTATTTGTTTTTTTTTAGTAAAAGTAAAAGATCTAAATTCTTCCACTCCTGTTGAACTTTAAGATAAGAAAAAACTTTATTGATCCCACGCCAGGGAAATTAAGTTTCAGGTGTTTTATGACATCACAGGTTTAAGAAAAGGTGTTGTTGAGTTTCAGTGTTATTTAAAAAAAAATACAAAGTGTGCATTCATCACACTTTGGATGTTTTAAAAAACAATTTGCACGACCAGAAAATGAATTTCCTTCATTAGTGGAAATATGTTTAATCAGAGTTATCTTCGTCTACTGTGGACTTTCTTGTAAAATCTGCCAACGACCACCAGTAAAAGCACACGAACAGGTTTCTTGTTCTAATTTACTCTCACAGTGACTCAAACTGTCGCCTCTCGTGGTCTTTACACTTTCATACCAGGAAAACTCGGCCAGGTACGCAGAGTTTGACAGGAAGTGAACGCTTGTCTGTGTGCGCATGCGTGAGGGAGAATGAGAACGAGTGCGGCACATCGCGGAACCGTTGGTACAGCTCGCGCCTTGTTCAACCGGCGTGTGCGTGTGTGCGCGTGCGTGTGTGTGTGTCTGTTTTGGGGAAACCGTCCCTCGCTTTCCCGTCAGCAGCGCGCGCTGCTCTGAATTCTACGATTTCCTCTCTCGGATTTGAATATTCATGATTTAACCGCAGGTTGAATGTGGTTGGCGGGAGGTTTCAAAACATTGAGCACACACCTCAGCGCTGATTGGACAGCGTGCGCGGTGTGGGTGTGGCCAGACAGAGATAAATAAATACGAAACAAAACAGTAACGTAAGACAGTGGAGAAGGAAAGAGCTGTGGAAACTTTGGTGAAGCGCCTGAATTTGTTATTTTCAGCTTCTTAATATAGTTTCGAATAAGAGAAAAAAACCTTTGGTGCTGTTTGTTTTCGCTGAAATTGGATTTAAAAGCGTAAAGCGGGAAAGAGACAAGAGGAAACGGCGGCGTCGGTCGGTTGACGTATCGGAGAAGGTTTGAAAGCGATCGAGGAATTAAAACAGCAATAAGATGGATTTTATCAGCTTCAACTAACTGAAGTCTTCCAGAAGATGTTGGAGAAACGAGCTGTGGAGCTTCATGTGGAGCAGGAGGTCCGAGGAAAGCACGGTAAGAGCCTCAGGAAAGAGAAGTGGGTTCATGTCCGCGCAGTTTCTGACCGTCCAGCCAAACCAACGTTTCTTCGCCGACTGCCTCCAAAGAAACTTCTAGCTCTGCTGCAACCAGACTACATTTAAAAAACAGCCAATTTAAGGATCAGCGCTCCTTATGTGTTATTTCACCGGGTGGTCGGGTTAGCTCGAGCCGTTCCCACGGTAACCGCATTTTTAGTTAGTTTCACGCGAAAAATACAGTGAAAAATGAACCAAGTGCGACTCCCACTGAGACTAGTGTTGGATTTTAAACCGAAAGAAAGAAGCCTTTTTATGACAATAACAGGAAATGTAGGCTGAAAGGAGCGTTAAACAGCTTCAGGTGGCAGACAGGTAGACAGACAGGTAGACAGACAGCTCTGGAAACGTTTGGATTGAACACTAATAATCCACCACTGTGTGAGTTTAAATGTGATGGACGTGAGATAATAGATTAACATAAATGAACGGGACAAACAAAATGTTATCCATCCATAGTTTTATATTTTCAGTCTAGAAATGTCAACATTAGTGAGTCATCTCTCCATCATGTTTTCCCTTTAGAAAATGTGTCATTTTGTCCATTCAACAGTCCAAACATATGATGTTAATGCTGATCCACCTCAGTGTCCAGTGGAAATATGACATGTAACACTGAAGCTGTCCGGCACAGACCCTGTTAACCCCGTCTCATTGACTGCATCTGTCAGTGTACAGCAGCCAGAACGTGCCTGGGCCACCGGATGTGTTTTAGGCTGACATGTTGCTTTTTACTGTATCGTTGAATTAAATTCTGTGCAGAAAGTGTCCCCAGTTGACTGATGTGCTGTGTTTTCTGTCTCCCAGTGAAGGAACCGTTCTGCAGTCAGTACAGCTGCGGTTCTCTGCTCGGCAGCGGCGGTTTCGGTTCAGTGTTTTCAGGCCAGAGGCTCTCTGATGGACTGCAGGTCAGACTACAATCCTTCAGTCATACCTTTGTGTCTCCACTCGCCTGTCCCTGTTCTTGATATTTATGCATATTTATTTAAGCAGTTTGTTAACTTGTCACTAGCCTCACATACTGACTCCTACTTACTGCTTAAGTTGCTGCTGCTGCAAATGTTTGTGTTCTTTTTGTCCACCCAGGTTGCCATTAAACAGATTTCCAGTGACAGAGTTCAGCAGTGGGCCAGACTGGTGAGTTTTTCAGGAGTGTTGACTTTAGCATGTCAGAAATCCGTTTCCTAGAGACCAAAGTGACTTCTTCAAACATCTGGTCTGACCTACAAATACATTCAGTTCACTGTTAAATAAAAAAAAAACTGGAGAACCTCGAGCTGAAAGTGACATGACAATAACATGTCAGGACTGACCTCAGGTCAGCTCTGCCCTCTGCTGATTGACGGGTGCATTACAGACGTGGGTGGGGGCTGGCCCCTAGTTCCTACAGAAACCTGTGATTCTGTCACGGTTCAGTAAATAATGCTGTAGGATTTCCCCTCAGTTAACAAACTAATTTCTTATTCATGACAACTTTAAGTGGGAGTCCCCCCACCACAGAAAAAGCACCTGGAACGCGCCTGTAGATGCTGACTCAGGGGGGAAAAAAACCCATAACACTCACAGGAACCAAAAAACCAAAAGGTTTCTGTCTGACTCACTGAAAGTGAGAAATCACCTGTTACCTGTGGCCTCGTGGACGTCACAGTAACTGCTGTAGATGTTCTAACTTGATGGAGTTTTTACGAATGTATTTATCTCACCAGACATATTATTATGATTGCTGTCATTACTAAACAGATTTTATCATTAACTTTAATTTACAGTTAGTTTGTGCATCTTCTTTTTTCTTGGTTCAGTTCTTTCACTAATGAGGTCGTTAATCAGAAGCTGATTTCTGAATCGAGCTCAAACGTCAGTCATTCATTAGAAAAATAGCCAAAAATCTGTTTTTTTCTCATCAATGATGGTAAATTGTTTATAATCCGTCTCGCCCTGCAGCCCGGCGAGGTCAGCCCCGTTCCCATGGAGGTCGCTCTGCTGCAACGGCTGTCGGAGGTCGGGGGTCACGGGGGGGTCGTCCGCATGCTGGACTGGTTCGAGGTGGAGGGGCAGGGCATCCTGCTGGTGCTGGAGCGGCCGCCGCAGTGTCAGGATCTGTTCGACTTCATCACTGAGACGGGAGCTCTGTCTGAACGCCTCGCGCTCAGGTTCGACCCTCTGAACGCATCGTTTCTCTGAGCGTCGGATTCTGTGTCGGTGGACTCGCGGTGTTAAACTTCTCTGCGCGCTTTGTGTCCGTCAGGTTCTTCCGGCAGATCGTGGAGGCGCTGCTGTTCGTCCACGCTCACGGCGTCGTGCACCGAGACATCAAAGACGAGAACATCGTGGTCGACACGAGGACGCTCGACGTCAAGATCGTTGACTTTGGATCAGGGGCTCCATTCAAAGAGACGCCGTACAGCGAGTTCGAAGGTACAGACGATGTTAAATCTGCTGCCCTCTCCCATGGTGACCGCTGATCACACTGTCAGTTTCTGTCAGTGCTCATGGAGTTTCTGCTGTTTTCTGAAAATGGACCAATAACGCTCTTTGAATTTGAAAAGAATCAGACAGAGAAATCCTGCAGCCTTTGTTTCACACTCGCCTCGTGTCTCCTCAGGGACTCGGGTCTACAGTCCTCCTGAGTGGATCCTGTCTCAGTCCTACGAGGCCGTCTCCCTCACCGTCTGGTCTCTGGGTGTCTTGCTCTTTGACATGGTTTGCGGTGACATCCCATTCCAGTGTGACCAGGAGATCGTCACCGCCACGCCCCTTTTCACCAGGCGGGTCTCTACAGGTGAGCGGAGGTCCCGCCTGCCACTGTGCTCCTGTGAAAGCTGATTGGCTCAAAGAACTGTGTCTTCACCTCATTCTGTCTGTTGAACCACAACCTTGCGTCACCTCAGCTCTCCCCTTTTCTTCCCAGAATGCCAGTCTCTGATTCGCTGGTGTCTGTCGTACCGCCCCGAGGAGCGTCCAACGCTGGAGGAGATCCTGTCTCACCCCTGGATGGAAGGAGGAGAGGTGGGGGAGGAGGAGGAAGGTGGAGACCTGCAGGAGGACCACAGCTCTTTACCCAGCCAGTCCCTGTAGCCGATCGTGTGTGTGGACGCGCAGTCACAGGCTGCGAGACTGATCGTCACACAGAAACTGATTCGGGGAGAATGACTTCCTGTTTGGTTATTTATTAAACTGAGTATTTATTTGGGTTTGAAGATTTGTTCGTTACGTGTACAGAGCAGGTTGTTTTTTAGCGCCGGCTCCATCAGAGAGGTCTGGTTCTTTCGTTCTGTCGTCATGGTCATTTTCTAGAAAGCAGCTGGTTCGTCGCTGTGAGGAACATGGAGAGAGTTCTCAGCTGCTTTTAAAGGAGAGTGAAGCAGATCGTTCATCACCTGTGGAGCTTCAGGTGAACATCACCTCCAGCTTAGTTCAAGTTCAGATCCGAATCAGAGGATGGATCGTTTCCGCCTTCCTGTCCGTCCTCAGCTGGAAGGGTCTGGAAGGTTTTTCTGTAAAATGACAGAAACGATGACTGGATGGTTAGTTTAGTGTAGTAGTATATGATGTCAGTCTTTTTCATAGTGTTTAGATGAGCCTGTTTGTCAGTTAAGAAAATCCTCACTTGGATATTCACGCTGCTTCTTGTACTCACCAAACTTCTAGTGTTTCACAGATTATTTCCTAAAATGTCAAATATGATAAGCAGGCTGTAATCAGCTGAGCACATTCTCCATTTTCCGGCACGAGGAAATGTCCTCAGGATTAACTGTTACACACCAGACATTACTTGGAAAAAAATTGTGTAACTAGAACACAGCAGTCAGATCTCAGGTCAGTTTTTTAGTTCTCATGTAAAACATGAGAAACCGGGAAGAGTTAGTTTGACCGTAAGTCGGAATCTTTAATGTTTGAACAACGATATTTATTTTCATCAGAAGTTTAATATCAGTTCTGAACTAGTTTCAAATGAAAACCAGTGAATCTGGTTCGTGGTGGTTCGCGTCCTGTTGATGTTTGGATGTGACAGAGAACTGTAAATACTTGTGTATTTTTCTCTGGTTTTATGATCAAAGTGACTCGTCAGTCACTTGTTTCTGTTTATTTACATTAAATAAGAAGTTATGGATCGAGAGTAAACAGATCCAATATTTGAATAAAAGGTTTTATCACCTCACTTCATCGTGTTGTGTTCTGACTCTGACGTCTCTGTGGTGCTGCATTACGCACAATTCATAGCGTTCAAAAGACGACCAAGAAAAAAAATCCAATCATGTAAAAAACAAACAAAGTAGCTGGTTTACATTAAAAGAGCAAAAACATCCAAACTAAAGGAAACAGACAGTGAAGCTTCCACATCACCACTGTTTACAAAATAAAAGAACTCACATCAGAGGACAAAGACAGTAAAATAAGTTTTATTGAAGTTCTGTTACTCTCTCTGAAGTTCTGTGGCCCAACAAACTGGAAACATGCCTGCTAGCGAGATAAAGCCAACTCCACTCACTGATGAAGACTGTGAAAAAGTCTTAAATTACTGTTTACAAGATCAAGAATAAACTTTCATGCTGTTTTCACATCAATTACAAAATGACTAGTGTTGAAAAATATTCATAATGAAATATCTTTAAGATGATCCCAAATATCAACACTTACTTCTTGGAGTACTGATGATTTTCACATCATACCACATTATGTCACGTTACACTCATGTGCCAGATGCTTTTCTCAAGATATGGAGGAGCAAGGACTCAGTGTCATCTAAAATTAGCAGTTTACCCTTTTTAAACTAAAAGTGCATTCAGTGCAACACGCACGTGTTTCTGCTTTTGTTTGTTTTGATCTGTTTGTTTGTGTTTTGAGGTCCAGGACAGTGAGGCTGGATCGACTGTATTAATAATCTAAAAAATATTCTGATCCCAGAATGTTACTGCAGTCTGAAACTATCCTTCATTCAGCCAGCAGGCGGCGCTGAATATTACAAACATCTGACAGGTGAGGTGTTCACCGGCAGCCAATAAAATTCCTGCATGTTCAACCTGAAAAAGAACAAGGAAGTGATTGTTTCAGCAGGATCAGAGAAGACGAAGAGGTCTCACTCTGATGGTGATTTCACGAATCAGAAATGCAAATAAAATCTGATTGCATATGTGGATACGGCATTTCGCGAGTATTTTTTTATTAATTAAAGTCTTAATTAGTTATTGTTCAACACCTCTTTGTAAGTAAGGACATTTATTATTTGAAATCAAATTAAAAAGACAGCACATATGCTATGGGTTTTGTATTACGGTTGAAGCCGAGTTTTTTCCATCGGAGTGACACATCACGTCAGACAGTTTGCCCTGTTTCTGCAGCAGGAACCGTGGTTTCTTCGCTTCCTGGACATCTCAGAGCCTCCGTGGACTGTTTGCATCCCGATGGTACCGGCGGGTCCTCCGCAGGCTTCTCTGACCACAGCACCGGTCCAAAACCTGCCTGACAGAACCACATTCTCACACTTTAACCTGAATATTAAACCGGAGGTCGCCTCCGGTTGGGACTGAACTGGGAGCTGGGGCTAGCTGGGAGGCTAGCGGAGCGTTAGCCGAGCAAGCAGCGGGGTGAAGGCTCGGTCCGGACGGCGGCAGAGGGAGCGCAGCATGGCTGGAGGGAACCACAGCCCGGCGGCGGAGGTGAAGGCAGCGAGCCGGAGTCAGAGTGAAGGTAACGTTGACGCTAACTGTTCCGGGGAGGGAGAACCGAGAACCCATAGATGAATTAACTTCACACGGCCCGCACGGCTTTAAACCCGGGTAGCTGATTGACGAGTGTTGAAATAAGAATTAAAATTAATTTCTGTCGACAAATTAAAAATAATAATAACTAAGTTTCTCGGTCTGTGTTTCTCTGGTAATGTATAGGGTGGTGAGGGCTAGCTAACCAGCGGCTATACTAACTAAACTTAGCTAACTTAAGCAACGTTATAGAAGTTAACCAGAAAAGTTAACTGTTATGCTAACAAACGTCGTCAGTCTTATACACCATTTCATGTGTTGAATAACTAAATTTAGTGTGCTAATTTCAATTTATACTTGAGGTAAAGTAACTGTTAGCATGCTAGCTGAGCAAGGCAGGGAAGCAGCTAACTTCACTGTTTGTAGTTTGTAGCTAACTGACCCGTAAGTTGGTTCATGTTGTCGCTTTGTTTTGTAGAGGCTGAACCTCGACAGCTAAAGCTAAAACACCAACAAACTGCCTTATTAAAGGTGTAGAAACCAGGTGTATTAGTAGACTTCAGAGTGTTGCCAGCTGGTGACGTGGAGCTTTGGTCCAGGTGACACAAGTTCTTTTATTTGCACAAACAGACACACCCACCCACACACACAAACTCTCTCTCTCTCTCTATCACACACACACACACACACACACACACACACACACACTGTGGTAGTGGTAAGGTGTGTCTCCATTCAGGCTGTACTGGTCTAGGCCGTCTTTGTGTTGTTTGACGTATTGGTGGGGTCAGAGGACAGTCACGTTCTGCATTTCAAAACTCACTGAAAAAGTATTATCAGCAAAATGTACTTAAAGTACTTTGAGTAAAAGTACTCATTGTGCAGTAAAATGGTCCCTGTTAGTTTTTCTAGTATATTAGATGTTTTTGGATTGATATTTTTTGCACTTGGCCATATTGCCATGTCGATAGTATTTCCTTTCATGGGTTTGATTCGTGTGTGTTACTGCAGTGAACAGCAGGTTGAAGTACATCAGCCTGGCGGTGCTGGTGGTCCAGAATGCATCGCTCATCCTCAGCATCCGATATGTCCGCACGTTGCCAGGCGACCGCTTCTTCGCCACGTCAGCTGTCGTCATGGCAGAGGTCCTGAAGGTCCTGACGTGTCTGCTGCTCATCTTGCTGCAGAAGAGATGTAAGTGGATCTGACACAGGGCATTTATGTGTGTGTTAGAGTCATATTTGATATTGAGATATGATGTTTATTTACTTCTGTTTCTCAAACATTAAACTAGAGCAGCAGTGGTTAGTCAAGTAGTTGTCAACTATTTAATTAATCGCAAACTGTTTTGATAATCTGTTGATGAACACAATGGTCAAAATTCTGTGTTTCCAGCTTCCTAAAAGTGAGAATTTAATTGAATATCTTTGCTCATCTTGGGCTTTGGGAAACATTGATCGACATTTTTTTACCATTTTCTGACATTTTATAGACCAAACAACTCATCGACTAGTTGAGGAAATAATCAAAAGATTAATTGACAATGAAAATAATGGTTAGATGCAGCCCTAACTGAATCACGGAGAGGATTGGAATGCATCATACTTGAATGCCTCCTAGTGAAGCTGAAATCCAGACCGTCCTGTAACGCTGCTGTTCGCTGTGCCGTCACAGCAACACTGCAACGAACCACAGCCTGACTCTGTGTCTGTGTCCCTGCAGTCAGTGTGAAGGAGACGGTGTTCCTCCTGGTCGACTCCATCGTGTTTCAGTACAAAGACACTCTGAAACTGGCCGTTCCGTCTCTCATCTACACCCTGCAGAACAACCTGCAGTACATTGCCATCTCCAACCTGCCGGCGGCCACCTTCCAGGTCAGACAGAGCTTACAGTCTTTTATTTTATTTAAATGTTCGGATTACTACATTTTTCACATGCGTGGAGTCAAAGCCGCAACATGTTCTGTCTGTGGCTCTCAGCTCTCAGCTCATTGGTTCCTATCTCTTTAAAAACTCCTCACAAATATTTAGTTTAATGGTTAAAAGTTTCAGTAATTTCTTCAAACAGCCGCTCACAATAGCTTCTAACAAACAGGAGGAAATAGAGCATTTAATGGGGACTATTTCCAGCGGCGAATTAATCCACATTTGGTGCTGTAGTGTGTGTGTGTTCATGGTGATGAAGGAACTCACTGAATTGTTTGAATGGAGCTCAGAGGAAGAAGATTAGAGTGTCAGCTGTTTGGGCCACTGCTGCTAAAAGATTTCAACAGTAAAGTCAACATTGTTTGAGATTTATTTTTTGACATCATGGTAGTAAACAGACGGCAGATAACCTGAAGCTGCAGGTTTCACAGTGAAAAAGTTTGCTATAAAGGATTTTTAGGATATTGAAATGAACAAGTTTATAAGCAGATGTGTTTCTATAGCATCAGCTGGAGAAGAAGAGCTCAGAGATCCAAACGCAACTGCAAGAAAAGCGGCGCTGCAAACCAAACTGTGGTCTCTGGAAAGTGAAACTCGTAACTGTGTCGATGTGTTGGCAGTCAGGAAAAGACTGAACAAATCATCTAAACTGTTCCATTCATCTCATCCTTCACACTCACAGCAACCTTTTCTCACAACACCATAACTGTATTATATCATACAAACTATTAGTACTAATTTTATTCATCAGATATTATGTTTGTCTTGAAATGTTCTTCTTCTTCTTCTTCTTCTTCTTCTTCTTCTTCTTCCTCCCCTCTCTTGACTCTTTACACTGTAAAGAAATAAGCCAACTGTGATTCTGAGAAGAAGTCATCTATTGAGCCTTGGTAGCACACTGACACGGGTAGCATGGCCTGAACTGAACTGAAGTTTCATGCAGCGCAACTAAAAATCACAATTTTACAATAATAACATATGAACAGAGCGTTTGTTGGTGTTATCAGCTGACTGCAGCTCCTCTCGGCTTCATGGAGCTTTATAGTGACTTGTTTATCTGTCGGACACACTGCTGAGCAGCAAACATCAGTCGGACACAGCTAGAGACCAGCTGGTGAACATATAGTGCAGCGTTTAGCAGCTAAAGAGGCAGATATTTCCCTCAGGAGCTGGAGGAGACCAAAAACAGAGCTAAAAGAGAGAGAATACTGGACTGACTTTCATCAGGTGACACAAACTCGAGTACACATCAATTATCATGTTGCTCTGTAGCTGCTTCTGCTGGGATGATCTGTTGATGTTTCTGCAAGTGAGCAGAACATCATTTGTCGCTGGTTTATCATGTTTAACACACACACACACACTTGTTTGTCATATATATTGACTGTTGATAGGAAGAAGCAGATGTGTGTTGATGAAATGGTGTAAGTGTGACCCAGCTGTGTCCCCTCAGGTGACGTACCAGCTGAAGATCCTCACCACAGCTCTGTTCAGTGTGCTGATGCTGAGGAAGTCTCTGTCCAGAGTTCAGTGGGTCTCTCTGCTGCTGCTGTTCGCTGGAGTCGCCATCGTACAGGTACGTCCCGTCGCCTCCAGCTCGCTCATCATTCTGTCGTGTGAGGTAGACGTTCGTCAGGCAGGAGGAGCGGGGGAGGCAGCCAAAGACCTCAGGCTGACTCAGTCGTGATACATGGTCCAGATTTCTGCTGGTCTGCAGTCCACGTGACTGACTCTTCTCAGTAAATCCACTTCTCATCATAAACGCTGAAAAGTTCTCTCCCTGCTCACCTAGCATTAGCACTAGCATTAGCATCTTTCAGAAGGCTGATTTACAGAAACACTGTTGATTGTGTGGTTTTATCTTGAGAGGAGACGCTGCAGCGCGAGATAACATCGTGATGTTTCTTCATAGAACATCTGGAGACATAAATCCTCAACTGACTCGTCTTCCTGACAGCAACGTGAAAGATGGCCGCAGTTGGTCTTTCTGTCGTGTCGCTGCTTCCTGTCGAACTCTCGGTGGATCGTAGATGACCAGAAATCATCAGATAACTTTACTGACAGACACGTTACTGGCTGTTAGGAAGCTTCTTATTAACAGCAGCAGGCCAAACTGATCAATCAACAAGAGATACTATTGGCTGATGGAGGAAGCTGTTTGACCAATCAGGAGCTGCAATGTGTGATTGAATGAAAATTTGCATTAAAACAGTCATTAGTTCATTTGTTCTTATTTTACAGTATTTTTTATGTAAAACGTTTCATCACAGTTCTTGCAAGTTTTCTTTTAGTCTCGTCATTAAAAATATTTTTCATTGTACAGTGGACAGTAAGTCATTTAAACTACATGACTTATTGATTGATATTAGTGATTGATATATTTGCTTGTGTGCAAATGAACGTGATGGTTCGTATTTTTTGCTTCCTGTTGTCGTAGTGAGTAGATTGACTGCTTGTGGTGAACTGATTGATTGATGATCAGTTATTTTTGCTGGACTAATCAATCGTTTCCCTCTCAGGTGCAGCAGGAGGGGAATAAGGAGGCGTCTGTGTTGGACAGCTCCAATCAGAACTACATGGTCGGATTAGTTGCCGTGGTGATCAGCTGCCTGTCGTCGGGCTTCGCCGGCGTTTACTTTGAGAAGATCCTGAAGGGGAGCTCTGCGTCTGTCTGGGTGAGGAACGTGCAGCTGGGGATCTTCGGCATGGCGCTCGGCATGCTGGGACTGTGGTGGAACGACGGCCCCGCCATCGCCGAGCGCGGCTTCCTGTTCGGCTACACCGACATGGTGTGGTGCGTCATCTTCAACCAGGCGTTTGGCGGGCTGCTGGTGGCCGTGGTGGTGAAGTATGCCGACAACATCCTGAAGGGCTTCGCCACCTCCTTCTCCATCATCGTCTCCACGGTGATGTCCATCTACCTGTTCGGCTTCCACGTGGACCTGCTCTTCACGGCGGGGGCGGGGCTCGTCATCGGCGCCGTCTACATGTACAGCCTCCCTAAAGCGGCCGGCGGCTCTTCGTCCCCGAGCTCCGCAGAGTCTTCCTCGGAGTCTTCAGCATCGCCGAGGACCGGCGGAGGCGCAGAGATGGAGGCGTTTCTGCCCAAGTCAGTGCTGGTGAAGTGACTCTCTCTCTCTCTCTCTCTCTCTGTGGCATCTCCTGGTGCTCACTTCCTGTCTGCTCTCTGTGGGGTCAGAGGTCAAACAAAAGAATGACTGAGGTTTATCTGCTCACTCTCTCACCTGCTCTCTACAAGGGTCTCTCTCCCTCTGGTGGTCGACCTCCTCCTGACATCCTCTTCAACTCCTCTTCATCTTTTGGGCTCTCCTCCCTCGTCACTGACCTCCTCCTGACACCTCAGCTCACCTTCACCATACCTCCTCCTAACCTCTGGACCTCCTCACCTTCTTCCTGACCCCCTGCTTACCTTCGACTGATCTTCTAACTTCCAGACCTCCTCTTCCTCCCTCTCCTCACCTCCTGACCTGCTGAGAAATCCTGAGGACGGTGGAGAAAAAGAGGAGGAGATGCTTTCTTTTGCTCCTTCTCTTCCGGCTGTCTCTGCTTTGTCATGGCCTCCTGCAGACAAACGCAGACCCACGTGCTTCCTTTTACGTCCTCCTGAAGAAAAGGAGAACCGAGGAGTCGATGACCTCCTCAGAGCTCATAACTATCATTTGGTTTAGAGACTCACTCCTCCTCTCCTGTGCTGTTTTCCTGCTCCTCTGCGGAGACTTGTAACTTCATGGAGGAGGAGGAGGAGGAGGTGAGGAAGGCAGCAGGGCTCCTCACGTCTGCTTTTCCTCCAAAATACTAACTCTCCTCACCTCAGAGCTCAGGGAGGTGTCGCGTCTCCTCCTCCGGCCGTCCAATCACAGACTAACTGCTCAAAGCACAACAGCAGCAGGAGGAGGAGCTGTCTCAGAGACCCTGACCACCAGCTGTCTGTCTGTTACACGTTTGTCGTCTCGCCCTCTCTGCCTTAAAGCTCTTTACTGAATGAACAGAAAAAGCCTTATGCTGAGTATTGATAATATATTGATTATTGTTGCCGCAGGAGGAGGAGCTGCAGCTTGATCTGATCGACTGTTTTCACTGTGCAGCCTCCACGTCTGACGAGAACCAGCTGAGTTCACTGATAAAGTCACGGTCGCTTTCATTAGCAGTTGCTCCTGTAAATATTTTGGATTTATTCCTGGAAACAGACTAACTGAGACTGTAAGACAAACGACGAGGCGCTCGTTGGCTTCGACTGAACACTGGACCTCCTGATGTAAAAAAAGTGGAGGCTGACTGCTTTGTGAGGCGAAACAGCTTTTACGAAACGTGATACAACGTGACCACAGTTAGTGAGCGCGGCGTTTTTCTTCTGGAAGTGAAGCCTCTGTAACGACGAGCCGCCGGCCTCCTCTTTCATTCACTCCTCTCTTGTGGATGTTCAGTTAGACTCCTGCGCTGCTTTCACACCTGGTGTCACCGCTGTCAGTCAATCAGGACCGGGTGGAGACCACCTGAACAGGAGGGTCTCAGTCCTGCAGTCGGACTTTGGTGTGTTTCGTTTGAGGTCTGAAAGCAGACGGAGCGGCCTCGGTGTTTAGTGTCGGTAGATTTGTGATTGTAGCATCGATTCAACAGCTCAGATTGTTCAAAGTTAAGAAGAGGTCTGTTGAGCCGGATGACCCCAAACCAACTACAGGTGTGAAAGTGACCTTAAGTCTCCTCAGGATCCACAAACATTTCATTTCTCAATAATCTGCAGCATCTGAACTGTTGATTTCTCATGTGATATGGATCATAATTGATTTCAGCACTAACTAGTTGGTCAGACTGAAAAAAAACTTTTACAGAATCAGTAAACATGGACGTTGATGAGTTGATGGAAAGAGACTCAAACATGCAGCTTCCACCAGCTGTTTCTAACCTCGTGAACCATCGTAACCTGCAGGACTCTCCCCAAAACCGGTTCAGAAGCTTTGAATCTTCAGCGAGAATCAACCACGTGCTGTCGTGTTTCCTTTGCTTCATTTTCATTTTTAATTACGATGAGTCCAAAGTGGGTCGCGGGCCGGCGAAGGCGTTTCGGAGCGCGTCAGGAGCGCTCGCCGCGGTTTCTGCCAGGAGTCGTGACTGTGATTTATTCGTCTTTCCGTTTAGCTGCACAGTGAAAACGTCTCAGGTGAAACGTGGCTCCCCGTTTCCTGTCGGCGGCCACGTTGAGCTGAGAATCCGCAGACGGTCTGTTTGTGTTTGGTGCCTTTTCTTCTCATCTGTACAGAAGCCATACGATTGTGTCGGTGTTAGCGGTCAGCGGTGTACAGTTAGCAGAGTTCGCTGAGACCACCTGGAACTTTGTTCAGTGTGAAGCTCTGCAGGGTCGTACGCAGCTGGAGGGTTTCTGTCTTCTGTTTTGAGGGACACGCAGCTCCTGTCTCACCACGCTGCTGTAAACATACACTGAACTCAGATCAGTCTGGAGAGCGGCTGGAGGTGGGACAGAAGCTGAAAGGGGAATGTGCTCGTTCATGGATCGCCTTTTAAAATGAATCGGTCATTATAATTTCCATGTGTGTTCCCACCGTGCTGGGCCTGCTGCAGGGGTCTTGTGAAAGAGACGTCCTGCGGAGGCGTTCTTGAATGTTTCTGTCACTGCGTGTCGACAGGTCTCTTCATCCGTTGACTCCACGTGGACGAAATCGCCTGCTCGTCGTCTGAGCTGCCTCTTGTTGTTTTTGTTATTTTCGCTTTGGGAGGAAAGTTTCTGTTGTTTGTGTCTCCAGATCACTGCAGGAGCAGCAACAACCTTCAACGCTCCAGGTCAGCATGTAGCAGTTAGCTTCAACTGCTGAAACAGAAATGACACTAACACCAATCTCATGTCTCCTATCTGAACTGTTCTCACCAGCCATTAATCTGCTGCTCATGTCTGGACTTTATAACATTAGCCTTTAAAAACACTGACTTTACAAAAACCTTAAAAGTGTTCATCAAATATCTGAAATATTACCTGCAACAAATATTTCATTCTAAAATGATGATGATTAATTCCAGTTTTCAGGCTCTGTGGAAAACTGATCTGAGGACGGAGAAAAGCTGCCGCTTCGTTGTTCTTCAGCTCCTGAAAATCTGTGTGGAGACAAAAAAACAAAATAAATGTTTTCTCCCAAAGTGTACTTTTACTTTACTGCTACTTTACTAAACTTTAAATAGTTTTTCTGTTTTATTGCTATCAGAATCAAAACTCAGTCAAATTGTGAAGGGACAACAGAAAGCAAATATATTTTACTTTAATTTTCTGTCTTTGTAAAAAAGAAAATGACCCAGTGGACAGTTTCTGTCTCTGGAGACTCTATATTCATATATATATATATATATATATATATATATATATATATATATATATACATATATATATCTTGTTTTTATTTGAAGTGGAAATGAAAGGCTGAACTGTTGCTTTATTTTCGGGTGGTGATGAAGGAGGACGAGGAAAGAAGAATAAAGAAAATCGGCAGGTTGCTCAAGTTTCTTGTGACAACCAATCAGAGCTGATTTAAGGATTTGACAGTTACTGTGACAACAACAACATTTAGTACAGATGCTGAGAGCGGCCATGTTTTTTTATTTCCTCTTAGCTCGATCACAGGTTGATGATCTGGCATCATATGTCCCTGAGATAATGAAATCGCCATCTAAAGAATGAATCATGGCCGTTCTCAGCCTCTGTAGATTAGAGCTGAATCTGGTAAAATGTTGGTTTTTTGTTTTCCCTGTTTGATCGAAATTGAAACCAAATATAAAGAAGTTTCTGAACGAGGCAGCTGAGTTCTGAGGGTTCGGTCGAACAACTGAAGTTTAACTTTCTGTTTTAGTTTTTTTCCAAAAACAAACTGACATTAAAAAAGACAAATTTCTTCATCTTAAACGAGCAGATTTGCTGTACGAATTCTGACTTCAGTTTCTGTAGAATCTGCATTAACTGCACTGACTCAAATTTCAGCTGGCAGCTGCAGCGCCACCTGCTGGAAGTTTAAAAATCATCCTGTATAATTCACTGTGCTCATTTAAGAAAATCCTTCAGGATTTTAGTGACTCGTTCATAAAACTGAGGGATTTTCAGTCCGGTCAGATCCAGCAGGATTTGTTTTTTTCTCATTGGATCCTCCAGGTGGAGAACCATCCAATAAGAAATCTTACAGGATCTTTTAAACTTCCCCTCCTGTCTGGAAGTTAGTGTTTGGGTTGTATGAAATCTGTTTGGTTTCATCACTGATCTGTTAGTTTGCACGTGATTGTTGACTTGTACCAATGCCTCTGAATTTGTACATACTTCTTTTGGTAAAGTTTTATATAAACAAGGACATGGACTCAAAACCTCTGGAGTTTGTCTTAATTTGTAGATAAATGATAGAAATATTAGGGGATGTTTGGCTCTAATTCACATTCAGTTTAGTCCTGTGTTTTATTTTTTCACAGGACGACGCACAATTAAAACCTGTTAGGAAAAAAAATCTGGAGATCTCCAATAAAGTTGAAATATTCTGAATAAAGAGACACAATTTAATGAAGAAGAAAATAATGAAAAGATTGTCGTCCTGTTGAAGTTGACAGGTACATAATCGGTAACATATCTATAATTCCACTTTTCTCCTTTATTCTGAAAATACATATTTATTCTTGATACGTCAGATTTATTCCCTCCTAACACTGGTTCTAATGCCCTGTTGTCCCCCAGGAAGATAAAATCTTTATTTATTTATTCCAAACAAAAATTTCTTCAGATCCGAAGAAAACCGACAAAACAAAAAACAACTTCCTCTCGAATATGCAGGAAAAGACAGTGGGTGCTTCTTTGCCCTGAACTCGTCTTCTCAGGCAGAGCTGTTTTTTGCTCCACTAACCAGTTCCCAGCAAACTTTTCTAACCGTTGACCTAAACTCATCTGAACTAACCTCTGACTGATGGTGCTGTGCAGAGAAACGAGTGACTGGAGACGATTAGCGTCGGGTGTTGGACTGTTCTTTGACATTTTGTCTCGTCGTAGCTTAGCTTAGGAAACGCTCGATTTCACTGATGACATACTTTAGAATGCCGGAGCTGTTTCTGTTGTGTTTCGTGTAACAGTGGGAAGAAACGGTGCGTCTCAGTGTGGACTGATATCTGTCAGAGGAACGTGGACTTCCTCCGGTCAGAAGGTTGTGACCAGGCGGCTTTTAAATGGTAGAAAAAAGAAAATATCGATGGTTTCCACTGGACAGCGACTGTGAGCGGTTGGTGCGACGGTAGAGCTGGTGGTGGCGTGCAGGTCAGACACTAAACCAGATCCATGTGCGCCGCTGGAGCATGACGAGCTGCTCGTAAGCAGCTTGATAAAAAGTGGTGGCACATCAACATGCTGTTTGTAAGTGGTATTAATAATGTGAGTCAATTGGCATTTGACAAACCACAAGAATCTGAACCAGCCTGATGTCGGCGCTGAGACCAGAACCATGTGTGGACCACATGCTGCCAGTCGGACCACGGGGGTCCTTCAGGCATTTATTGATAGAACTCAAAGTCTCTTCATTGGCAGATATGGCGACTGTAACAGCCGAGCCACCATCAGTCCATCCAGAGGTTTGTACTGAGGGTTCAGCAGCCAACCAGTCCCACCAATCACAGCAGGCCGCAGCCAATCAGAGCTCTTTATTGACCAGGCCTGTAGTTTTTCTGTAATCCTGCTGAAAACAAACTGACACATGATGTTCGGAGGTAACAATCATCAACCAACCAGAGACCATCATAGATGGGATCACACCAACATGGTGGTGTTCTGACCCATCAGCGGTGTCGGCGTTCCTGACTTTGAGACATGTATCGCAGGAACCTTTGACACAAAGCAGGAAGTGGAACAAACGACATGCAGGCATTACGGGGTCAATATGCAGCTGTTCTAAAGAATGAAGCTCTGAAACTAATCACAGACCCTTTTCCTGTCAGTTCTGTCTGTCCAGTCACAAAGTGAACGAAGTTCAGTTTGATCCTTTTCAAACATTCGCATCATTTTAAGATTAAGAACAAGATTATTTTCAGTCATGTGACTCACTGTCTGTTCCATAAAGAACCTGAACTTCAAAGAGACAAAAACAGAACAGTCCAAAAACGCTTAAAGCAGTTTTGAACCTCCTGCACTTTAAACACAGACTGTCTACAAGCATCAGTTCACATGGAAAATCAACACAAATCACTTTTTCTCAATTTTCAATTCAAAACAACAGTGATGGAGGAAAAAGTACTGAGTGCAGTAAAACGTCCCTGAGACTGTTCTCCTGTTCTACTGTTCTCCAGTTCTCCTGTTCTCCTGTTCTATTGTTCTCCTGGTATATTGTTCTCCTGTTCTCCTGTTCTACTGTTCTCCTGTTCTACTGTTCTATCTGTTCTCCTGTTCTACTGTTCTCCTGTTCTACTGTTCTATCTGTTCTCCTGTTCTATCTGATCTCATCAGATTACTGTGACTCAGTCGTTCATGTCAAAGCAGGATTTTACTGTTGGAGCTGGTTGAGCTTCATTTGAACTAATGATTCTTTTCATTCTGGATCAATCAGCTGATTATTTCCTCCATTAATCGATCGATCGTTCGGTTTGGAAACATTGTGAAAATAGTGAGAAATGTGGTGACGAAGAGGCCAAAGTGACGCCTTCACAGTGTTTGTTTAGTCCAAAGCTCCACATTATTACAAACACATTCAGATCATTCAGATCATTCAGAGGAAAAGCAGCAAATCAAACATCTGAAGCTCAAACATCAAATGATTTCACAGCAAAAACCACTGAAACCAGCAAAAATGTATTTTCTGTCGACTAATTGATAAATCAACAAATCATTTTAACTTGTACAAACTATAGAGAGTTTAATTTATGACAAAACTTCAGATTTTATGAACTCATATGTTTGTGTGGAAAGAAATGAATCTGTAAAGTAACTAAAGCTTTCGGGTAAATTTGTGGAGTAAAAAGTACAACATTTTCTCTGAGGTGTAGTGCAGCAGAAGTAGAAAGTGGTACCTCAAATTTGTACTTAAGTACAGGACTTGAGAAAAACGCACTCAGTTACATTCCACCACTGCAAAATAACGTTACCCTGATGGCACGTGGTTTATTTATTTTATCAAAGGACATCCCCGTAACACCTGCACATCAATACACAGGTGTTTCCTGGTCCAGGTGTTACCATCTCTTCTCTCACTGCAGCAACAATAAAACCAGAAGAACAAGCAGCCATCATCCCATCATCTCATCTCACACTGGAATCACTCTGTCGATCACATGGCAGCCTACAGTCTGTCCCTGACAACTGACAGTCATTCATAGCCAAGATATATTTTTCATTAAATTAGAAAAGGTATAAACTTATATAAACTGTATATTCTCTCACAGCTCACCTGAGCTGGCTGATCATTTGTCAGTTTTTCTGTGTTTGTATCAACAGCTCTGCTGGTTGAAGTTTTATGTTATTTTGGAAGAAAACAACAAATTTGAACTCTCAGCTGTCTATAACTTATCTTTAAATTTTATTGGCTAAATTTGATATTCGTAAATAAAACACGTAGAAGTAAAACTTGTTGGTTTGCACAGAGGAGGTCAAACACTACGCTGATGATACGCTCCTCTATTGATCCAAAGCCTGTGAAAACCATTAATACCTGTTTCTTTTATTGCAAAATCTTTTTAAATTTAAATTTTAACTCAGCAATATAATATGACTCAGTTTATGGTCATTTTGTGACTCAGTGAAATTATACTTGTTCCTTCTTGTCAATAAAGAAGGTAAAAAAAAAAAGAAAATGTGTTTTCCAGGCTGAGGTGGAACCAGGAACTGAACTACATGTGTGAGATCAGATGTGACCAGTCGCATTCAGGTGGTCTAACCTCGACTCTTCTTCTTCTTCTCTGCTTGTTTTGTCCTCCAGATGTGCAGCTAAAGAAAAAGGATCCTGAGTGACAGACTGACGGATGTTTGGGGAAAAAATGCTTCCTGCTGAGGTCAAAAACAAAGACTCTCCCTTTATTTTTATATTCATCAATTGCTCCAGTCAGAACTACAGCACTCCTACTGGTCCTACCACAGTACTTCAGTATTATATTATTATCATTAATATTATTATTGTTATTACTTCTCAAACCTAAACAGCCACACATTAACAGTCTGATACAGTGAATGTATTAATCTATATTTATCTCAGGTTGATAAAAATATGTCTGTTACAGTATAATATCTGGTTATCATGGGATATCAAAATGTCCTTTTCTGGACATTATCTCAGGATGATGACCTGAGTTTAATTATCCAGATAAAATATCTCTTTATTTTGACATGAAATCATGTCAGCTCACACAGACGATGTCATATCTCGACATAACAGATAAGTGAATCATGATGAGAAATTCGTTTTTGTAGAGTTTATGTATCCTGAGATCCCAGAGGAAATATGTCAAGATGACAGGATGTTTTTATCATGTCAGCATGCATCTCGTTATCTCAGTGTTTTCTCAGAATAATGACGTAAGTATCTTGTTATCTTAAGAATACTGCTTTTTTTTAATCTTTTTCTATTTTAAAGTATTTTATTATAACAATGTAAAACAAGAGATTTAACTTGTCAAGATTTAATCTTGTTATCTCGAGATTCTCATCAAAACATGACTAAAAGTATTTCTTGTGAATGTGGCTGCTCTCGTCTTCCATATAATGATCGATTTATGGTCATTTAAAGATTCTGTGAGCCCGTCGGGTGACTGAGCTTTGGTTTTATACTTTCATTGAACGTGTTTTTAAGCCTTCAGCAGCCACAGAGAACATAGAATCCCTCCATTTAAACTTTTAAATAAAGATATGACATACAAATCAGCAGGAGTGTCATCTGACAGCAAATTCACATGGACCTCCTCTGATTGGATGGTCAGTGGGCAACATGCTGATTGGCTCATTTATTCAGGCTGGTCAAAATTTGTGCCTGTAACTGGTAACTTGTAGCTTGTAGTATACTTCAGTGTCACATACACAAATATGACATTCGTGCGTCTGCTTCTCAGCTGTAGTGAAACCTCATGATTCAATATATTCCTGCACAAATTTTTATTTCACATCCACAAAATGTTTCTACAGCTCCGAAACTTCATTGCACATTCAAAAACTTTTTTTTTTTTTTTTTTACAAATTCACATGTTCAGATACATGCACCCTATTTTTTCTCACACACAAAAGGTGATGTACAGCTGCAGGCTGAGACATTACTTGTGAACGCTATTTCACAAGCTCATAATATTAATGACCCTTATTTGCTCTCATACATTTGAACCGGGATGGAACTGCTCTGACTAAAGCCTCCTCAGGGGGGCGATGGAGACTCAAAGGGGAGGCAAAGATGCTGCAGGAGGTGAATTAAACTCAGATGTTAACACACAAAACACATGTTGATGTGATTCAGTGTGACTTCACTTCCTGAGGAGATCTTTATCTCTGAGGATCCAGAATAAACTCAAGAAATCCACTGAGAAACCAGAGAAGAAGACTCTGCAGAAACTCCTGAGAATCTTCGTGTTTTTAAGTTTCTTTAGCATCACAGTGATCCAGTGATTGTTGTCTGAGTACACTGCTAACAGGAGCTGCTAACAGGAGCTGCTAACTCAGCAGACTTTGACTCAACATATACAGCTCATTTAATGAGCCTTTACAAGGTTTTCTCTGCTGATGACTTCCATTGTTTCTGTTCCCAAACTGGCCAATACGTTGGTGTTAGCATGTTAGCAGCTACCAGATTAGCAACAACATTTTTTACTTCCTCCATTTTCACACAAAAGTCTCAGCATTTCACAGTGAGTGAGCTAAAATGCAGTAAAATGTAAAAAGTCAGAGATCCACTTTAAAATAGAAAGATGAGGTTTAAATGAGAGGAGGAGCAGCCAGGTCACAGACTGACAGGAGCTCACTGTGTCTGCAGTCACTGCTGAGGGGAAAATGACCCACACACACGTTAAAACCACTGACAGCAGCTGATGTCGAAACACTGAAATGTGGAAAAGACCCAATGCTGAGTTCAGAGTTCAGCTTTTTATTCTGTAACTTTCTAAAATCTGACTCATTCTGTCATGATTCTTCATGACTACACTGACCTGAGGTCAGATATCACCCACATGCCTGAACTTCATCATATTCTCACATGAATTATGTGTTTGTAGTTTGTTTTATTCTCATCAATTCAATCTATTCACAAACATTCAGATTCCAATCCAAGACAGTAAGACACATTGATCATAATTCAGTTTTGGTCACAGATTTGACTCATAAGAATTTAAAATCATGTCGGGTTGGATTTGCTTCATCCTGCTGAACTCACAGTTAATCTTTTCTTTTTAAAGTGAACCTTTTAAAACTGTGCCTGTCCTTGGTGATTTCTCCGGGGCTTAGACTCACCTCAGGGTTTTGGAGGAAGAAATAAATGTTGGTTGTAGTTTGATGGAGGAGCCACCAGGGGGAGACAGTGACCGTGTCAGTGGTTTCCGTCAGAGCTCAAAGAAGAGAGAAGAGAAGCGGCCGCCAGGTTAACCTGCCAAACAGCAGAAGAAGAATAAACGTGGAAGACAGCAAGAAAACAGCTGAAGCAGAAAAACCCAAAGTCTTCATGTCTTCAAATCCCTGCCAGGTATTAGTCAGCACCTTTCACGCAACACCAGGTATTGAACAGGGCCTCCAGTCTGCCAGATGTTAGCTAAGAACATCCAATCTTCAGAAAGTAGCTGCAGCCCTCCAAGTCTTGTTAGGAGCTTCTAGTCTGTAGTTGGGACCCAAGCATCAGTTACAGCCTTACAGTTAAGAAACTGGTCTGAGGTCTGGGCTCTCGGCTCTCATTCACCAGCTAATAGTCAGTTCCATTCAATCACTGCCAGGTTTTAGTCAGAATTCTTCATTCCATGTCAGGCTTTTATCAGATTTCTCCAAACAGTGCAAGGCAGTAAGGCTGTCTGCTCACCTCCAGGTATTAATCAGGTCCCTCCAAGCTACAGACACTGTTTCTCTCCTCTTTTCTCACCTGTCTGTCCATCTGTCTGTCTGTCCATCTGTCTGTCTGTCAGTTTAAACACACTTCAGTCTGTCTATTTGTTTATGTTAGACACTTTAAGATAAGATAAGATAAGATAGACTTTATTAATCCCCAGCCAGGGAAATGTGGGTGTTACAGCAGCAGGTAATAGCAGTTGGAAAAAAAGAATAGCAACAGAAATAGAGAAATACAAAAAACAAAATAAAAGCTGACTATATATATGTACATATTATCACAGAACTATTAAAAGGAAAAACGTGTAAAAATATATATCATATATATTGTACAGAAATAAGAGAGAGAATAGATTTTGAATCACGTGAACATTTACTCAAGTATGTTGTACTTTTTATTCCACTACTTTTATCTGACAGCTTTAGTTACTGTACAGATACAGACTTTTACACACAAACACAGCGTTTCTAAAATATAATGTTGTGTTTTAAATTAAATTCCCAACAGTTTATACGAGTACAGCTGAAACAATCCGTCCATTAATCAATTAGTTGACCGACAGAAAATGAATTTTTGCTGATGGTTTCAGCTTCTCAGATGATTTGCTGCTTTTCCTCTGAATGATCTGAATGTTTTCATTTTCACAATGTTTCCAAACCGAACGAACGATCAATTAATGGAGGAAATAATCAGCAGATTGATCCAGAATGAAAAGAATCATTAGTTAAAATGAAGCTCAACCAGCTCCAACAGTAAAATCCTGCTTTGACATGAACGACTGAGTCGGCTGAGCATGAATAACACCTGCTTGTGGATCAAAGTAAGAAACCATCACAAGGTGATCAAGATAGAAGACATCCATGCTATAAAGTTAAATAAATACAGCCTGATTCCAGAACAGTCCGTACCCTGGTAAAAACATAAAACCAGAATCAATCATTAACAATCAAACTGTTTCCTGACAACAGTTTCCTGAAGTGTTCCTGAGTCCAGGTATGAATCTGTTTATCCAATCACACGCTGAAGTGTTGAACCTCGCTCCATCCTCGCTGTGAACCACTGAGCCTTTCAATCATGATTCATACCAAGCAGATATTTACAAAAATCAATGAAGCTGATGAGCACAAACAGTAAATATCTTGATTTTGTGCTGATTTCAGGTCAGTTCATGTCAGAAAGGATCAGCAGGTGATCTCATTCTGTTTATTGATTTTTAAACGTCTTTGGAATCACAGCTGCAAAAAATAAACGTGCAGATTTAGTTCCTTTTGAATTGAATGAGGTCATAACAGTCTCTCTCTCTTTACCTGTCTGTCTGTCTCTCTCTCCTCACCTGTCTGTCTGTCTGTCTGTCTGTCTGTCTGTCTGTCTGTCTGTCTGTCTGTCTGTCTGCCTGTCTCTCTCCTCACCTGTCTGTCTGTCTGTCTCTCCTCACCTGTCTGTCTGCCTGTCTCTCTCTCCTCACCTGTCTGTCTGTCTGTCTGTCTGTCTGTCTGTCTGTCTGTCCTTACCTGTCTTTCTGCCTGTCTCTCTCCTCACTTGTCTCTCTCTCTCCTCACCTGTCTGTCTGTCTGTCTGTCTCTCCTCACCTCTCTCTCTCTCTCCCCACCTGTCTGTCTGCCCGTCTCTCTCTCCTCACCTGTCTGTCTGTCTGCCCGTCTCTCTCTCCTCGCCTGTCTGGCTGTCTCTCTCTCCTCACCTCTCTCTCTCTCTCTTCCCACCTGTCTGTCTTTCTCTCTCTCCTCACCTGTCTGTCTGCCTCTCTCTCTCTTCTCACCTGTCTGTCTGCCTGTCTCTCTCTCCTCACCTGTCTGTCTGTCTGTCTGTCTGTCTGTCTGTCCTTGCCTGTCTCTCTCTCCTCACTTGTCTCTCTCTCTCTCTCCTCACCTGTCTGTCTGTCTGTCTGTCTGTCTGTCTGTCTCTCCTCACCTGTCTGTCTGCCCGTCTCTCTCTCCTCACCTGTCTGTCTGTCTGTCTCTCTCTCTCTCCTCGCCTGTCTGGCTGTCTCTCTCTCCTCACCTCTCTCTCTCTCTCTCTCTCTCTCCCCACCTGTCTGTCTGTCTGTCTCTCTCTCCTCACCTGTCTGTCTGCCTCTCTCTCTCTTCTCACCTGTCTGTCTGCCTGTCTCTCTCTCCTCACTTGTTTCTCTCTCTCTCCTCACCTGTCTGTCTGTCTGTCTCTCTCTCCTCACCTGTCTGTCTGCCTCTCTCTCTCTTCTCACCTGTCTGTCTGCCTGTCTCTCTCTCCTCACTTGTTTCTCTCTCTCTCCTCACCTGTCTGTCTGCCTCTCTCTCTCTCCTCACCTGTCTGTCTGTCTGTCTCTCCTCACCTCTCTCTCTCCTCACCTGTCTGTCTGTCTGTCTGTCTGTCTGTCTGTCTGTCTCTCCTCACCTGTCTGTCTGCCTGTCTCTCTCTCCTCACCTGTCTGTCTCTCTCCTCAGCAAATGTTGCTGTGATACAGTTTAGCCGTTTGCCGACTGAAAGGAGGAGAAGAAGAAGAGTTTTACAGGTCCGTTCATCACCTGTCCTCGGTGGCTGGATCGTACCCCAGGATGCTTCAGGTGACAGACCCGTCCATGTGATTGGCTGACTCATGCGCAAAGACAGCCATTAACAGTCACACCTACAGGTAACCCAGACTACAACCACAACGATGAATGGACAAGATGTCTGTCCACAGTGACACACCTGAACTACACGAGGAGAGACAGGAAGATCTCTTCTTCTCCTCTTTTGAGTTGGCAAACAAAAGCATTAAACAACATTAAAAAAACAATAATAGGAGCCCAACATTAAAAAGACGAGTTCAATTCCTGACCACAAACCTGTTTCCAGAAACAGGATGTGATGATTTGTGAAGCACTGAAACTCCAGATTTTATTGAAGTTAGCACGAAGACGACAAATTTCATAGTTTTTTAAAATGATTTCCTCATTTAGACTCTGATGCAGCAACACGTTTGAATAAAGTCGTGTCAGGCTGATGTTTCGCTCTCCGCTGCAGCTCCTCTTCTTTAATCAACACGCAGTCAGTGTTCAGACCAGCTGCTGTCATTCTGAAAGTGGAACGTTCTCTCATTCAGGTTTGACGTTTGATTTCAGCGGCTCAACACTTCGGAGTTTTCTTTCGCCATATTTTAGGCTTCATAAAGCTCTGAGTGGGACTGCAGACAGGTCGGTTCAGCAGCTGGACTCTCTGACTGTTGGAATACGAGCAGAATGTGGTTTGACGTCGTCTTGCTGAAATAAACAAGGTTGTTCCTGAAAAGGACGTTGTGTACTCGGCAGAGTGTTGCTCCAAAACCTGAATATGTGGTTCAGCATTAGTGGAGCCTTTTCAGATCTGCAGGTCAGCCATGTGCACTGATGCCCCCCCCCCCCCCCCCCCCCCCCCCCCATACCATCACAGATGGTGACTTTTGAACAAGCTGGATGGTCCCTCTCCTCTTCAGCCTGGAGGATACAGCATCCATGATTTCCTAAAAGAATTTTAAATGTTGACTCGTCAGACCACAGCACAGTTTTCCACTTCGCCTCAGTCCATCTTCAATGAGCTCGGGACCAGAGAAGGATCTGGATCTGGTTTCTATATGGTTTCATGGTCGAGTTTCAGCTTCATTTGTGGCTGCAGTGATGAACTGTGTTCACAGACGATGGTTTTTAGAAGTGATCCTGAGCTCATGCAGTGACGTCCACTACAGAATCTGTCTGAGGCCTGAAGATCAGGACCAGCCAGTGGTGGTTTTCAGTCTTGTGTGTTGTGTGCAGAGATTTCTTCAGATGAATCTTCCAATGACATTTTGTTCTGTAGGCAACGAAATCCACAAACTCTTTGCAGTCTTTTGTTGCCACTGTTCCAACTTTTTACAAACGTGTTGCTGCATCAAATCCAAACGAGGACGTGATTTTCAAAAACAATGAAACTTCTCAGTTTCAACATTTGATATGTTGTTTTTGTGCTATTTTCAATTTAACCAGGAGTTTCAGTGTTTGAAAATCATCACTTTGTGTTTGTATCTATGCTTCACAGCGTTTTGTTCTGTTCTGTTAGACTGTGGTTTGTACATGCGCTCCACGTGTTGATAGGAAAATTGTTTAATGAGCTTTCAGAAGGAAGTGATAACAACAAGCAATAAATAAAAAATTTAGAAAAAGAAAATAGATGAAATGAAACAAAACAACTAACATGAAATGAAATAAGATCAGATAAATGTTTTTGGATCCTCAGAGGTGAAATTCAGGTGTTGCAGCAGAACAAAGAGAAATAATTTCAGATTCTTATTAAGAAAAACAAAAATCACCTGATGAGATGTTTCTAAAATAAAAAGTCAAAACTATACAAGAGCAAATAAACCTAAAAACGATGAGCAAATACAAATATACAAAATAATAGTGTGAGTGCTGTGATAAGTTGTAGGAAACCATCACACACCCTGAAGTCAAAGTTCAGCAGAGAAACCAACCAATCACAGTTTTAATGTAGATCTGGTGCGGTGCATTCAGGGTCTTGAGGAAGTTTGTTTTCTGTGTGCAGCATCGCAGCTAAAAGCAGCTTCACCACGTCTGGTTCCCACTTGAGGTTCCAGCAGCTGGAAGCTTCCTTTGTCCTCTTCAAAGAGATCAGAAACGAGATTATTGAGTGATTTCTAAACCAGCAGCGGCACATTAAAGTCACCTCGTCACGCGACTGGAAGCGAGCGCGAGGACTTCGGAACAGGAGGCGGGTTCTCCTGGTTCTTGTTAGTCCACGTGCAGGAGATGAAGGTCTGACACACAATTAGAAATTACGCAGTTCAATAAAGATCTACTGGTGCACATATCTTTTTATCTCCCAGAGCTCTCGAACGTGTCGTATCGGCAGGTTTATGATTCAGGTGTCGGACTGGGACTGAAGCTGAAGTGACGTTTGGAATTCACCCCTAGTTTTCATGCAGCTGAATTTAACGTTTAACTCGTTCTTACTGATATTTGCATATTTGAAGATGATCACAGGCCACCGTTGATGTAGACAGTTGGATTTCTTCTAACTCAAGGTTAAAGGCAGTTCATTTCGAGGTATTAGAGCAGATACTGTAAACAATGTGGCACGATCAGTAAATATTAGGATAAACTGATGTTTTCATGATCTGATGGGATCTGTACTCCTGTTTGATGCAGCTGTAGATGAGATGGTAGAAGCGCCGGTCGGTCGCCATGAGGTCAGTGAGGGTGTGAGTGTGGTCAACTCTGGGCAGCAGGTAGAGCGACACCTTTATGGACAGTGACTTTTAGTTGAAGGCGGGAAATCCACTGTTGAAAAGAACAAAGGAACTTAATTTGAAAAGATCACATTATTATTACAAGCAATGAGAACGTGTACATTTACACGTGGTGTGAACAGGTGTGAACAGGTGTGAACAGGACAGGTGGATGCAACGTGGAACATGAGGTGGTCAGAATCTAAAGGTCCTGATCATATTGTAATAAAAGAAGAGCGTACTGGGGTCAGATTATCTTTAGGTTCACGTCCTTTTTATAGTTCATTTACCTTGATCAGATACTGACATCTTTTTTTATATGTGCAGTAAATGTGTTGTAAAAGTAAATGATGTCGATTGTATATGTTTGGAAATCTAAAGAAAAAAAAACATCACAGAGGAAGTTCTTCCCAGCGTCCCCGACACGGTGGAGCCTCGCTGCTGACGTCTGTTTGCTGGAAAAGCTTCGGATGGTGGCTGAAACTGAGAGACGATGAATTAAAGTGGCTGAACGTGGATGAACTCAGTCAGCAGTGAACATATCCAAGCGTCCATCCAGGTGTGACCAACGAACGCTGGTCTCCATCTCCTGCTGCGTGTGGTTCCGATTCACCGATGGAGACAAACAGCAGGTGGAGCTGAGTCTCCAGTCGCCACCACCGAAGAAGAGACGCAACGCGGTGACGTCATTCAAAGAGCTCCTGTCAAAGGTCAAACGATGAAAGTGTTCATGTGAGGAAGGTCACGGCCTCCTCCTCGTCATCGCTCCACACACATCTGATGTTTGCAGCTCTGCGTGTTAATCACACGCTTCATGCGTTTCATCATTTATTGACGGAGTCAAGCTGCCACACCAGCTCCACCTCAGCTTCTCTGCTGTGCCCGTTTTTATGCTCAGGTTGAAAACGATGAACGAGAACAACGTGAGGCGCGTGGATCTGAATCTGTTCACGCAGTCACATGGCGGGGACTCACCTTCCCTCCGCCCCTGTAAGGTAGATCGTTAGATTTTAGGTTGTAGACCTGGATCTTGGTTGGGGTTTGCCTTGATGTCCCCAAAAGTGATGGAAACCAGACTGTGTGTGCGTGTTTGTGTGCGTGCGTGCGTGTGTGTGCGCGCCCGCGTGTGTGTAGGGTGGATGGAGGGGGACCCCTGTGACGTCAGAGGCATAGAGGGAAAAAAAGAAGGTAGGGTCGTGACGGCGGAGGGGGAGGAGTGATCGTGATGACGTCCACAGAGAAAGAGGGGGCGGGTCGTGCGTGTGACGTCACCAGCAGCCGCGTCTCCTTTTAAAGCCGCCGGTGGCTCGGACAGACAGACAGACACACACAGAGACAGAGAGACGGACGGCAGCAGCTCTTTAAATACCTCGGAGCGTCTCTAACGGGACATTTGACACCTGAGCGGACGCGCTGAAGTCGGAACCTCCTTTTCCTCCTCCTTCCCCCTCGTGATGGAGCCGCCTCAGCTCCGCCGCCGGGCCTGAAGCCGCGCGCCGCTCGGTGTCCACCGGCCCGGTCAGTGTGATCGTGTCCTCGCCGTCCTCTTCGTCCTCTTCGTCTTCCAGCAGGCCGCCGTCTCCTCCGTGACTCTCTGTTCCCATGCGATTCTTCAGACTCACATTCAAGTGTTTCGTGGATTGTTTTTGAAGGTCGCTGTTCGAGTGTCGGTCTAATTCCCTTTATTTTTTATTTTCACATTTTTCACTTTATGATTTTTCTCTCTTCTTTTCGATTCGAGAAAGAAATGTCTCTGGATTATTACTAGACATTTTCAATCTGTGTCATATTTTAATACATGAATTAGTTCGTCCGGATAAAATTGGAGAAATAATATAGACAACTGATTCTGGATCATCCGGCTCCGGCTGATGTGATCCGCGATCCACCCGCAGCTCTCTGAGAACAATAATAATAATCACATTTATTATTACTGAACACGAAGCGGACCGAGAGCTGCCAGCCGCAGAGACCTTAAAGCGGACCGTACGGGACCTGCCGGACCTGCGCCTGACTGACTCATCTGTTTCTCACTGGTTTCTGACTGGTTTTGAACTGGTGTCTGACTGGCAGGTGAGGAAGACACAGATTACAGGGAACCTGAAAACAGTTTGAAGAGACAGAAAGCTGCAGGTTTAAAGGGAAGAGACTGGGCTGAGTGGCTCTCTGACTGGTTTGGAACTGGTTTTCACTGTCTGGTTCTGGGAATCTCAGAACAGGAGACTTTAAAAGAACTTAAAACTAAAATTAAGGGGAGACTGGGATCACTTCTGCCTCCAGTGTGAACTGCTCCTTTACTGACTGATTCTGTACTGGTTTTGAGGAAACTGGGAAGAAGTGAGTGATCAGATCAGTTTAACAAGAGAAACAGGACAAAAACCTGCAGGAATTCAAGGGAAGTGGAGAAATTTGGAACTACAGCATCTTCCTGACTGGTTGGAACTGGTGTCTAACTGGTTACTGGTTTGAGTCTGACTGTGGGAAAAGACCAGAGGACAGAAATAAGAGGTTGACTGGTTCCTGACTGGTTTGTGGATGTCAGTGATGGAGAAGCAGGCCCTGCCAGCCTCCTCCTGCTCTCTGGTTCTCCTGGAGGAGACCAAGAAGAACCCCCTCCTCCTGTCTAACGGCGGCGGCGGTTACCCCCCTGCAGCCGCCAACGGCAGCCTCGTCCCAGCCTCTGTGGCGGGGTCCGGCGGCGGGGTGGTGGGAGGTGCCTGTGCTGGACCGGACAAGAAAGTGGGCGTGGTGACAGGGGCGGGGCCAGGATACCAGGAACGGGAAACATGGACGCGGCAGATGGACTTCATCATGTCCTGCGTGGGCTTCGCTGTCGGACTCGGCAACGTGTGGAGGTTCCCCTACCTGTGCTACAAGAACGGAGGAGGTGAGCACGCGTACACACACACACACAGAGGCAGCATAGTGTGAGCTGAAGCCCCGCCCCCCTCCTAACAGTTGGCTGGGTGTGTTTTCTCATAGCAGCCGATGAGTCGATGCATCACGATATGTGTGTTTCTGTGACTGATGCTCGTTCTCCTTCGTCCTCTTCGTCACTGTGGTTTGTTGCACTTCTGATCCTCAGTGATCGAACTCCTCCACCGTGGAGCCGCCAGCGGTGTGACGTCAGCTGTCAGCCATGTTTGTTGTTGATGCGAGTGACTGTATGTCATTACGTCAACAAGTGGGAATGTTGCCACGATCACGATATATAATAATTGCGAATGTTTGTGAATGTTTGTGAATATTTTGGAATATTTTTGAATATTTGTGAATGTTTGTGAATCCAAGCTTCTGTTCCAGAGGTAAGAAAACTTTATTGAGAGTCACACTGACCTTTGGAACAAGGCGAGCTGCAGGGACACTTCGTTTTTTCAGAGGAAAGCGGGAGTTTGTGTTGAGTTACAGAAGCTACAGATTAGACAGGAAGTGTGTGTGTTATCGTGATGCTGTGTGTGTGTTATCTCGTTGCTGTTGTACGGTGTGTGTTATGGCCTTGTAGTTCTGCGTGTGTGTGCAGTGATTGTTATAATCTCAGTGTACAGTCAGCTGTGTCTGAACGCTGACGGTTAAAAACCGCCTTCATGTATCAGACTCATCCTCAGTCCGTCTCTAAAAGCCTACCTGACACATCGATGCACACCTGCCTCTACAACCACCCTTCATTACACGCCACACGTTTTCGTCTCCTGTTTCTAATCTGACCCCATCTGACCGTATTTGCAGGAATGTTTTCATCACATCCTGTATCAGTCCCACCCCGCCACCAGTACAGCGGCGTTTTGCTTCCCGCCTCGTCCTCATACATCCAGTCAGTACAGCTCAGACTGAATTCAGTCGAAAGGAAAATTTTTCAGGAGTGTTTCAGCTGCAGGTGTGTTTCAGCTGCAGGTGTGTTTCAGCTGCAGGTGTGTTTCAGCTGCAGGTGTGTTTCAGCCGCAGGTGTGTTTCAGCCGCAGGTGTGTTTCAGCTGCAGGTGTGTTTCAGCTGCAGGTGTGTCAATCATCCTGCTGTTTCTGATGCTAATGGACGGCGGCTGTGCCGTGGTGCATTCAGGTTCCTCTGGAGTTGCAGGCATCCAGAGTTCCAGCTGTTGCTTGTGTTCAGGTGTTGATACCCTGACAGGTGAGCCAGTGAGAGCAGACACGTGCTCATCGCACACACAAAGTCATCCCTGTGTGTGTGTGTACAGCGTGTGTGATTGATGATGCCGCTGTCAGCATGTTTCTATCAGGTCGTCACATGGTCGGCGTCGATGCTGCTGTCCAATCAGAATGTGTGACCTTCAGTGTATTTTATAATGAAGAGCTGCAGCCAACAGATGTTTTCATCATCGATTACGTTCCACTTATTTTCTTTACTAAGATTTAGAACAGAGAAAAGCTGAAAAAAGCTGGAACCACGAAATGTTTTATTTCACCACCTCTTTTTTATCTTTGACACTAAACTTTACCCACAGAGACAAACTGCTGAGAGACACAAAGAAAGGGAGGAAAAAGAGATGTTTCTTCTCACCTGAAAAGGTCTCGTTCACACAGTAGACCAGTTTCAGCTGGACAGGGGGGAGATACAAAGGTCTGCATGTTCACACAGAGGGAGGAGGAGGATGAGGAGGAGGAAGAGAAGGTCACGCTGTGTTAAATCACAGAGAAAAGGTTCAGTTCTCACATTACAGAGACTCACTGATGTCCTGGTAACTGACTCTGGGTCTGTCTGGAAAGGTTACCTCCTTCACTCAAACTTCACACCTGATTTATCAGACGAGCACTGAAGCCAAACTGTCTTTAAAGGAGCATTCTGCGTTTTTTTTCAGCCACGTCAGCGGCTCTGTGGTGATGTAGCTCAGAGCTGCACCTCTTTGTTCAGACTGAAACGTGAAATGCGGTTCAGACGTTCGCGTCAGGATGAACTGCAAGAACGCTGCTGATCCTCACGTTTCATCCAGCGCCACCATCAGGTCAACAAGTACGCTTTAATGCTAAAAAAAACGTCACCTCGTTGTTTCTCAAAGTCCATGTTGGCTGTTTGATTCTCTCACTACAGTCTGACTCAAACTGATACCTGGCAGCTACAAGGATCCATTTAAACAAACCTTTTTGATCCTGATCTGGATCCTGAATGTTTCTTAAAGAACAGTTCAGGCTGTGGAGATCATCCATGCGTTGCCTTTCGTCAGGTGACCTTAAATGTCAGCGTGTCCGTGAACACACCGGCAGGGATGGTTCTTACACAGTAACCAGTTAACAGTTATTTCTGTCCTTTAGTTTCTCCACTTGTCTCTTCCTTGATTCTGTCCTTCTTTCCTTTCCTTTTGCCTCCTCTCCCCTCTCCTCCGCCCTTTTCCTCGTCCTCTTCCTCCCTCGTCTCCACAGAGTCACTCAGATTTATTATCCTGCAGTGTGTGTGTGTGTGTGTGTGTGTGTGTGTGTGTGTGTGTGTGTGTGTGTGTGTGTGTGTGTGTGTTTTACTGCTGCAGCCACCCTACCAAGGACAGGCCAGACACACAGACACACTCACCTTGAGTCAGCTGATGAAACAGCTCAGTGTTCATCTTCCAGATATCAGAGATCACAGATTTCAAGGCGCCTTGAATCTGTATCAGAAGTTATTGAGGAAGGCTGATATGGCCTCTCAAAGGTCCTTGAGGTGGTTGCAGAAGTTATTTAAGATGTCCCAGGTGTCATTTATGAGGCTCCAGGAATAATTTAGAACAGTGGCCCTTGAGGAGGTTCTAAGGTCCATGAAAACGTTCCAGGGGTTCCAGGGATCATTGAGAAGGTTGCAGTGGTCCTGAAGGTGTGTTCAAAGGGCGCAGGGTAGCTTCTAGGCGTCCTTGTAAATGATCCAGGGATCCTTGAGAGCGGTTCAGTGGTCCTTGAAGAATTTCCCAGGTGTCCTTGAGGGGTTCCAGGAAATGTTACAATCATTTTATGGAGGTTCTGAAGGTCCTTGAGCACCACAGTATTGATCAGTCCTGCAGTTAATCCAGCCTGATTGATTTGATTGGAGCTGATCAGGTTTGTCACAGCTCCCAGGCAGACTCTTTCATTGGTCAGTTCTGCTGGTCCTGCTCTGCTGCACGTCGCCATGGTAATGAACCTTTGCTCTGGGTCAGGGGTCAAAGGTCAGGCTGTAGTTAGCTGGTGGTTATGTTCAGAGATATTATTACAGACGGGGTTAAAGGTCAAGGCACAGATGCAGTTTCATGACTGTGTGTGTGCGTGTGTGTGTGTTTTTGTGATGACTGGCTGCCAAGTGTGACATCATCATCCCTCTCACCACGTGGATGAGAGATTAACGGGAGTGGCCTGTAATCTTTTAATCCTGTTGACAGACCTCGCTGCTCCTCCTCACTCCTCTCCTCTTGTCGTCTCCTCTCCTCCTCTCCATGTTTCCTTCTACTCCCTTGCTTTGCATACACCTTATGGCCAAAAGTATGTGGACACACTGTCTGCCAGCCAGTCAGCTTTTTTTTGTTCTGGTTGGTTAAGATCGTAGTAGTAGAAGAACAACACAGTTGAAGAGGTCCTTGAAAATGTTTTAGAGGTCGCTGAGGAAGCCTGGAGGTGGTTGAGAAAGTTAGAGAAGGTTCTATACGTGACTTTTATGGGGTTCCAGGGAACCTTGAAGAGGAACTAGACTACCTTGAGGGTGTTCCATAGGAAGATAGTGGTTATATGGATCCTTAAGAAGAGTTTCTAAGGGTCCTTGAAAATGTTCCAGGGATCCTTGAGGGGTCATCACTGACAGAATACAGGAGGGTGCAGTGATCCTGGAAATCTTTCCAAAGGTCACTGAGCTATTTACTCATGGTCCTTGAAAATGACTCTGGGGGAGTGAGGAGGTTGATAGAAGTGTGTGAGGTTCTGATTGACAGGTGTGTGTGAGGTTCTGATTGACAGGTGTGTGTGTGAGGGTCTGATTGACAGGTGTGTGTGAGGTTCTGATTGACAGGTGTGTGTGTGAGGTTCTGATTGACAGGTATGTGTGAGGTTCTGATTGACAGGTGTGTGTGTGAGGTTCTGATTGACAGGTGTGTGTGTGAGGTTCTGATTGACAGGTGTGTGTGTGAGGTTCTGATGGGAAGGTGTGTGTGAGGTTCTGATGGGAAGGTGTGTGTGAGGTTCTGATGGGAAGGTGTGTGTGAGGTTCTCTTCAGTCGACTGACTGACATCAGTCAGCTCTGCAGTCGTGGTTTGAGTCGGACTGGAACTTGCTGACTCAGCAGACGTTCAGATGACGATCAGTCACTTTGGTGACCGCAGGAAGTTTCAGATGTGGTGAGAAGTTACGATTCAACATCATTTTGTCTGCATGTATTTTGCGTTTCTTCTTTCGGCAGAACACTGAGACACTAAACTGTCATCGATGATCTCACTGTGGAGTTCACCCGAACACACCGACACTACTCACAGCAAACACAATGTGCTTTCTTAAAAGCTCCATTGCTTGAAGAACAGTAAGAAAGGGAAGTAATAAAAGTGAAGACGATTTCCTGTCAAACAAGAGAAGAGAGGGCAGAGTTTAGTCTGTTATATACTCAGTGACTCCATGACAGGAATAGTTAACATTTTAACATACCCTTATGTGACAGTGAGATAAGATGAAGTCAGTCTCATGTCTGTGCGCTGAGTACAGATATGAGTTGGTAGATTGAATAACATTAAGGTTATATAATCATTTAATGTCTGGTGATATTTAAAAGTAGGCCGTCATTCACTTTGTTGACCTGGCCATGAGGTGCAGAGTCATTAGCACAGGTGAGTTAATCATTCTTTCTGTTCAGGTGTGAGTGCCAGCTGATGTGTAGGGCTGCAGGTGAAGCTAAACTCACCTAAGCTAAGCTAACATTTGGCAGAAAGTGTTTGGCAGAGGTGACGGAGGCGTTTGTCAGACAGAACCGGACCGGACTGGCCCCTGGTTCCTGTTCGTTTCCATTAAAACCACGTCAGTTTTATTACAAGAACGGGCTCACAGCATGATTCCATTGGTAACGTCAGATGTGGCTGTTGATAACTGTCCCTCTGCACACTATAGTCTGTATGTGAGAAATAAATCTTTGAATCTTAATTAAAGCTCGTTGGATCCAGCATGATGGACGACGTCCAACTGATCCTGGGTCAGCTGGCAGCTGATCAGATTGAGGCAAGCCAAATATGTTACCTACAATCCAGGACACAAACTGAAGTGACCTCCATCACTGATGATATAACCTCGTCAGCTCATTCTTTCACTGAAACAGTTCCTTCACCACAACCTTTAGTTAAAGTTGTTTTACATTTGGCAGCAGAAGCTTTTTATTTGTCTGTCTGGGATATTGTGAATTGACAATGCGACACAGCAGAGGAGCATACGGGTGCTTTTATATTGCACATTGAAATAGATCAATCAAATCAATGTGCATCCACGATCCCGTAGTTAAAACAATCCAGTTAGCTAATCCAGTACCAGTTAATATAGCCTCCTGGCACACAACCACTCGCTACAAAGACGGTAGCAGGTAAAAACGCAGTGGGATCATCAGGGTAGTGATGATGATGATGATGATGATGATGCTTGTGCTCTGTCATTAGCCCTGTCAGCCTGTCAGTATTTAGCCCACTGACTTACCCCGGATTAGCCATCTTAGCTAACTCAGTGTAGCGTTGCGGCTTAGCGGGCTAACTGCAGCAGCAGCAGCAGCTCTATTTCTGTTTCTGTCTCACTTTCATCTCTGAGCAGACCACGTGTTGGGCGTGTTAGGTGACACCGCTCAGTCCAGGCTGATGGTCCACCTGTCTCACCTGCTGCCAGCTTAATTCTTCACATTTTCACGTTTGATCATCCCGTCCTGATTCTCACTTTTCATCCTGCTCCTCTTTCATTCTGAACCATAAAGCAAAGACGCTCTTCATTTCTCATAGTTTGAAGCTTTGTGTTAAAGGTGTTCTGCTTTTTCTTCACAGCAAAATGTGTTTACATTTATTGAGCAAGTGACAAATTATGCTTATTATGTTATTATTGTGTTGTCTTATTGAGCTACCTGATACTTCCTGATCTGATCCTGATCATCTTTGCTAAAACAGCTCGGTGATTTACAGTCTTATTTTTGACCGAGCTTCAATTGTATTGTCTTTTAATGTCTCAGCCCTCAGTTGCGTCTGCAGGCATGACCCCGGTCATGTTCTGCTGCTGGTTCAGCTCGTTGCTTTGAGCACCAGTAGAAAGTGAAAGTGTCACTTTCCTCTCACTGAAGAGAAGCACATTCACGTTAACGCTGCAGCTTCATTGAATCTCTGTGGTGTTTCCACACGCTGAAATATTGCTGCATGGATCTGCAGGATATATCAGGAAATATTCTGGTCTGTTTGGAAAACTTTGTGGAATGTAGAATAAAGTTTGGAGGTGTTGAATAAAACAGGTGTGTATCTGGATGGAGCCTCTGCTGTGTGCAGCTGACTGTGATGAGGCCATAGTGCTCAGTAATCCCATCAACACTGAGTTACTGACAAGCTAACAGCATTACACCACTTAGCTCTGTGTGTGTGTGTGTGTGTGTGTGTGTGTGTGTGGATTGTTATTGAGCTGCTGACATGCCCCCCCTTCATCCTCTGTGCAGGCTAAAACAACAGAACAGTGTGTGTGTATATCAGAGCGGCAGCAGGCTAACGCTAACCGTTGTAGCTTTATTGGAGGTTGCGTCATCAGTGATGGTGCTGTGTGTGTGTGTGTGCGTGTTATATTTTCAACCTCATCGGCATCAAAACTGAGATCTATATTTATTATCGCTAAAATTAGCCTAGCTTAGCCTTTCCTCATGTCCAGAAGTCACTGTTGTGTATGTGTAGATATATTTGATATGATGTCACTTCCTGCGTCATATTCCCACACTCGCAGTGATGACTGTGACAGGTGATCACCTGATCACCTGAACATGTCGCTGTCAGAGAGGATCAGAGGATCTCAAAACTCTTCCTGTAACAGTCAGAATGAACTCAAAGCACAGTTCATGCTTTTCATCAAAGGTTTTCAGCTGCGGACATAATGTGTCTCTCTCTCCCTGTCTCCCTATCTGTCTGTCTCTGTCTCTCTGTCCCCTCTGTGTCTCTCTCTCTCTCTCTGTCTGTCTTCCTATCTGTCTCTCGCTCTCTCTCTCTCTGTCTCTGTGTCTCTCGGCTCTCTCTCTGTCCCCTCTGTGTCTCTCTCTCCCTGTCTCCCTATCTGTCTGTCTCTGTCTCTCTGTGTCTCTCTCTCTTTCTTCTTGTATAATATATAATATCTCAGTGTGTAACGGCAGCCACTCTTATGTAACTCCTGGCTCACATCATCACCCCTCCTCCCTCTCCCTCCCTCTCCCTCCCTCCATCTCTCTCTCTTTCTCTCTCTCTCTCTCCCTCCCAGTATCATTCCAGTTTGATTCCATTCATACCAGTTCCCGGTGGCACTGTGACCCAGTTACCCCCTGTTGTGTGTGTGTGTTTGTGTGTGTGTGTGTGTGTGTGTGTGTGTGTGAGAGACCCTCCATCACACCAATTAAAATACCAACGAACGGCAGAAAGAGAGAGAGAGCATTTCAAATTGTCCATTCATGTCTCTCGCCCCAGTTCAGAGTGAAGGAGAGGGTGATTCATTCATTCATTCATTCGTTTGAGAGGCAGTGAATCATCATCACACATCACAAGTGACTGTGTCATGAGACCCAGCATCAGTTATTCATCATTACAAGCAGCTGTGTGTAATTTATTTAACTGCTCTTTGTGATTTTTAATCATGTTGGGAATAAAGACGACAGGAGACTCTTTGTGTTTTCACGTCACGCCGACACAGAAACACTTTTCACGGCAAGTTCACGTCTGTAACTGTGAGATTTCTGCCAGGAAAAGAAAGACTGACTGCCATTTTAGCAATAATGGCAAATAAAATCAATAATAATTAATAATGTTGACACTGTTTCTCTTGACTGTCGACAAAATAACAAAATGCTGCTTAACAAACTAAAACAAAGGAAAAGCCCAAGAAGCATAATATGACCTCTTTAACTTAAAGCTGTTTTTTAATAAACATATAATAACATTTTCAAGTTTATTTCAGCCTTCACAGGCAGGAAGAATAAAAAGTTAGCAAAACAGCAAATAAAAACGATCAATAAAGGTGCAAATATGTCCCATTTATTCTGTTATTACTTCTATTTATTCTGTTCCTCTTAATTAATTGCCTCTTTAATGGAAAAAGACACAGTCGTTTATTCATTTTTGTCCTCAAACATTTGACTCTGAGACAACGAGGAAGAGGGTTTTGTCCTCTTTCCCTCATTCGTTCATTTCTGACTCTGTTCAGGCAGACAAAGACGGGATTAAATATGAATAAAGAGCAAAGAGAGAAAAGAGAGGAGAGACTTCATCCACTCAGCGACAGCGAGGAGACGAAGGATGATGGAGGGAGGAAGATTCACCTCCTTCCTGTTCAGTTACATAAATCTGTCGTCATGATGCTGCTGAAATAAATATGAGACCCAAATTACGAGCAGAGTCTCTGACTTCTTAAAGGCAGCCGGTGTTAAAGGACCACGCTGCTGTTTGCTGATGCTGTAGTTTATTAGCTGCAGACATTTGTTTCACGGCTCTGCTCGTCAAATCTCCCGTCAGTTTTCAGTTTTCATGAAAACCTGCAGAGTTGATCCATCATATCACAACTGAACACTTTTTTCTTTGGTTTCTTAAGTTTTCTGAATCGGAATCATTCTGTGTTGATTGTTCATTTATCTGTTGAAGATGAATCGCGGAAATAATTTCTGAGTAGTTTTACAGTAAAATCTCTCTTTTCTCCTCCAGTAAAAATATTTTTGATGACTCATCCTGAACTTTTATGATTACTTCAATGTGTCTTTAATTACATCACTGTTTTTTATTTCTTATATATAAAACAGCTCTCACCTCACTGATATGCACCTAATTCTTCCTGTCACTTGAAACCTTTTCATGAAGGCTGTTGAATCGACTGAAGTATTGTGAATAAAGGGGGTCAGACTCTGGACTAAACTCACTCTGTTAAACTCTGTGGGTTTCAAAAATGAAACTCAAATACTAGATATACTGTAATACTATGAAAAGAAAGATGAAGGATTCACGGACAAAGCCAGCCTGCTGCTGGTTAATTTACGATGTTTCAGTCTGCTCAAACCTTCATGGACCAGCTCCTGGTCCATGAAGGGATGGGAGCTCTGTCAGTGTCCATAGTGTGAGTGTTGCATTGACTTTAAAAGAGTTGTGGACTTAACCTTTAACCTGTCTCCTCCCGCAGGTGTCTTCCTGATCCCCTACCTGCTGATCGTCTTTGTCGGAGGAATCCCGATCTTCTTCCTGGAGATCGCTCTCGGACAGTTCATGAAGGCCGGCAGCATCAATGTCTGGAACATCGCTCCTCTATTTAAAGGTGCAGTACGCTTAAAAATGACTCTGACTTGTCTCTTTTAGACATCAGTTAAACTTCTGTCAGATTCCCCAGCCGATGTTTGATGCTTATTGAAATTTTTTATACATAAAAACCACTGAAACACATGAATTCTTTAAGATTAGATAAACCCATTCTTAGAAAGAACCTACATGCTGTACAGAAAGGGGAACTGCCTCCCTAAATGAGGACAAACAGGTTTTAGTTCACTCTTTGTTAACTCTCGTGTCAGCAGAACCCTGCGAGCATGCCAGGAACTTGCAGGATATATCATGATTTTGGATGCTGATCTTAACTTCCAAAACCGTCAGACTCTGGAAAGCTGGTTCATGTATTTATTATCAGAAGACTGGATCAGACTGCAATGCACTTTTAGCTTGCCTGACAAAGCAGATGTTAAATAAACTCCAGGTTATTCAGAATTCTGCAGCCAGAACGTAAACCATTTTAATTTTTAACTCTTCGGTGACTCCCGGTAAAACATTGATTTTAAAATCTTTCTTATTGTTTCTATAAATGGTTTAGCTCTTTCCTACGTCGTTGACATGCTCACTGAATACACACTCGGCAGATCCCTCAAATCATCAAATAAAGGTCTCTTCATAGTGCCTACGATTAATTCCAAATCAATAATAATAATAATGGTTATTATTATTGTTAGTCCCTTTTTTAATGTATTAGCTTTTTATCTCACATATTTTTGTCAGGTATGATCTTGTATATCTTGTATGAGTCTACACCTGTCGTATGAAACATTTGAAACTATTAGCCACTATATTAGGGTTTTCTCCAACCTTGTATGCTCTGAAGAAGAGTGGGTGTAAATTGTAGATCGTATATTGAGAACACATTCCCAATAATAGTTGCAAAAAAAAAGAGATAAATGAATGGGGGAGTGCACTGACGACCTGAAAAACCACTGCAGCATAAATCCACACAGTAAGCAGTTTGAATCACGTCAGTCTGCAAACACACAGTCAGTATCTGTCGAGGTTTATCTGGAGGTGATAATCTGTGATCCTGCTGTACGTGCCTGCAGACATGGCTGGAAAAGTACCAGCAAAACACACACTGATAAATACATGTCTCTCACACCGCCTGGTTCCTTGATATCTTCGTTAGTTCAGTAGGTGTTTGACCTCCACCTGCCGCCTTCCTCTGACCTTTACACGTCAGGTGGTGTTGACAGTGCTCCACCTTCACATTCATACAATCTGCCACAGTTAGAGGGAGCGACAGCAGTCAACATCCTGATGATTTATCTGTACCTAGAGCATCAGATGTGGAGTCATTAACATCTAAAGTGTTCATCCTCTGGAGAGCAGGAATACAGTCTCTGTGATCACTCATTTTAGATGACATAACTGATCACACAGCACAGCTGCTGTCATCAAGCTCCAAACAGTTGCTTCATTCACCTCAAATGCACAGAGCACCAGGCCTTTATTTGGAACAGTCTTATATTATAAACAGACCTTTATGTTAGCTAGAGTCCTTCCTGTTTTCTATTTGCTGTTGTTACAAACTCAACACATCTTCCATGTTTAACTGTCGTCTTGATAAATTCAGTATAACATTCCACAGCAAAACTTTTTCTCTGTTTAGCGACCTGGGGATGCTACATAGCTCCCTCATAGAAAGAGCTAATAAGCTGATAATTTTGGTTATTTTTGTTGAAATTGATTGAATGAGTTCAAGTTACGGAGGGAGCATTCATTTTAAGTTCGTTTAAGGACATAGATAGAATATTAAGAGAAAACTTCATTTTACAGCTACATGTATTACAAGCTTGTGACCCCTCAAAACCAGACACTTCCCCTCTAAACTTCTCAGATGGTTTAATTTCTTTAACTGTTTAAATTAACAAAAAAATTAGACAGGCAGAACTTTTTTTTTCTTCTTTCCGATTAATCATATGACGACCCCTCAGACTGATTTCGTGACCCTTTGGAGGGGCACACCCCTGAGGTTAGGCCCCACTGGACTAAACTAGCTAACAACGTAGTTGAACGTAGCTCCATCTGCAGCAGCTCCAACAGTAAAATGCTGCTCTTGTACTGGTCATGTGCTTATGTTACTGTGGTTGAGGACGTGGTCCTTCAAGGGCAAACTTTATGGTCGGCCTACTGCAACAAAGCACGTGGTGCTGATAACGATCTCTTTCACCTCACAGGTACTTACTCAGAGTTGAGCTGTGATTGGATGTTGCTGCTGCTCATAAACTCATAAACGTAGATGTACAGTTTGGACCCAGTAACCTCACTGGGCTCAGCTACTGGTTTACTCTCTTTTGATGGAATGAATGGTCGTAACTGATTAGCTGGTAAACCGTCAGGAGTCTAAATGTACTTTACGCAACACAAAATGTTTAGAAAATGAATAAATACTGATCATGTGTAAAACATGAGTCGTCATTTTTACTGAGGTGTTAAAAGTTTTTGGTGCAAAGGCAAAGAGAGAAGAAGTCCAAGAAGAAGAAGGTCTCATCTTGATTTGTTGAATATTAAAATGAAAGCTGGAACGTCGGTGTCCTTCTCCATGCCGACTTTAGTTTCCATAAACATGTAAACTGTGCTTCAAAATCAGCCATTTACCATTTCAAAACATGCAAAATAAGAGGCTGCCCAACCGAACCAGACCCGGAGAAGCTTGTACTTATAACCTGTGAAATATTGACTGTGATAATGGCTTTGACTCTGGCCTGCTTTTAACACTGCACATTGCGCCTGTCGGGCTTCCTGTCTGCATTACAACAGACTTTAAGGCTCCTCTGCTGGTCTGTAAAGCTTTAATGCTCCATCTTATATGTTCAAGCTGCTTAAAAGCTATGAGCCGGTCAGTCCTCTCGGCTCATCTCACCCTCATCGTCTTGCTGAACACAGAGTCAGTTCAAAGTGTGGAGAAGCTTTTTGTGCTCCTGGTTTGTGGATCGGCCTCCGGAGGTCCTGAGGTCCTCTTCTGTTGCCTGTCAGTAACCTGAAATACATGTTTTATAACTGAATAATCTATATGTGAGTCATCCTGTATGCTTGTTGTGAATGGATTTTGTCATGATTGTCAGTGTTGTTATCATTATTAGCATTCTGCTAATTTTCTCCTCCTCTTCTCTCCTGTTGGCTGTCTGGATTTTCATCTTAATGTTAAGTGATCTCACCCTGTGCTCTGCTCCTCCTCCTCTTCCTCAGGCCTGGGTTATGCCTCCATGGTGATCGTGTTTTTCTGCAACACCTACTACATCATGGTGCTGGCCTGGGGCTTCTACTACCTGATCAAGTCCTTTAACAGCGTCCTGCCCTGGTCCACCTGTGATAACGAATGGAACACGCCCAGCTGCATCGAGATCTTTCGTCACCAGGACTGTGCTAACGGCAGCCTCGCTAACGCTACCATCAGCGGCAATATGACCTGCGCCGAACTGGCTAACGCGCGATCACCCATCATCGAGTTCTGGGAGTGAGTTCTGGTTACTGGGTCATGCTGTGTTCCCCATATTTATATGGCACATAATGAGAACATAACTAACGGTCTCAAGTAAGGTTCTAGATTGCCTTGGTTACCATAGTCACAAGGGCCCATGTGGGGTATTTAGAGAGCACCACCTTTCCACTGTTTGAGCAGCATTTGATATAAGCTACAGTGACCAGCTGATTTGTGAGGTGCTGTTCTGCATGCTGTAATTTATGGGAAGTAGTTGAATAAGATGGAACATCCAGATTTAGGGTGAATGAAATTAAAAGTGTGTTGAAGCTGCAGTTCTTCTAATGGCCACTAGTGCTCTGTAGCTAATCCCACCTGTTTTACATCATATTTAGGCTTAAATACAGCTACGTGTATTTCTACTGCAAATTTTGGGATGTGTTTTTTTTTTTTGATTGACACGTGTCTCAGCCTATTACAGTCTGTAGTAAATACGAACAGGACCTTCCTGCTGCATCGAGGCCGTGTTGTCATGACAGGCTTTTAACACAATGAGGAGTTAACGAGGTGACAATTCAATTTAGAGTGAAGTCAGCAGTTTTCTGCCTCCGAGGAGAACAGGGAGGAGGTCAAATCAGGACACGACAGGTGATTGTAAAAGAGTGTACGCCAATAAAAGAGTTAGTGACTGAATAAAGGAATATAATGCTCTTTTTGTCTCCCTGTTCTGACATGCACACATGAAGTGCTGCCACTCAGGACCACAAACAGTCATATTACTACAGTATTACTGGTGTCTTGTTGGTTTTATCGATGCTGCTGCTGTTGTTGGTGTCTTTGTGCAGGACTGGTCGGTCTAGTCTGGTTTGGTCACTGTTAACCTTGAACAACTGTGATGCACATTAAGATTTGGGGAAATGTTGTAGTGTAGTATGTGTGTGTGTGTGTGTGTGTGTGTGTGTGTGTGTAAGATGTGATATCGCAATAGGAAGCAGAGGCCAACGGCATTCTCGTAGTCAAAGTGAGCCACTTCCCATCAAAATGTCTGCACACGTCCCTGTTTCAAACTGTAACACTGAAAAAAAAGATGTACTACTTCAATAACCGAAGCATGATTTCAAGAAAGAAAACATCCTGAAAACATAATGAGATGTTCATCAGCCAACTTTAGACATTCTGATAGGTGGATTTTTTTAACTTTGCACAGAGCCGGCGAGCTGTTGCCCCCTGCTTCCAGTGTTTATGCTAAGCTAACATGAGGTCGATGTCGATCTCAACATGTCACTCTCTGAGAGAAAGTCAGTCGGAGAGTTTCCCGGCTACTGTTCCTCTTCGTGAAGCTGATGTTTGATTTGGATTGACGGAGCTGTGGTCCTCGTCTCTCTGTGCAGGAACAAGGTGTTGAACATCTCTTCTGGTCTGGATGAAGTCGGACAGTTTAACTGGGAGCTCATGTTGTGTCTGATGGCCGTCTGGGTTTTGGTTTACTTCTGTGTCTGGAAGGGAGTCAAATCCACCGGGAAGGTAACACATTCACTTCATTTACTGACCCTTACCTTTTGCATGCTGGTATGCTAATATTACTAATACCACTATACGTATGTATTATTGATAAATGTATTAATATTGGGTATGGAATATGAGCACGTAATAAATGTATTGATGGATCTGATGCTTGTCTTTTCAACCATTTGGGGTCATTTTTAAAAGAATAGAAATGTAATCTTCCTGCTGTCAAAGCACTCTGACCTTCAACAGCAGCATAACTTTAGCCTCTGATAATTAGAAACAGTCAATTTGTGTTAATGAAACAAAGTCTTAGAGCTAAACTCATCTAGTCAGAGTCAGATTTGTATGTGTCATAACAGTGTTGGTGTTTATTCAGGTCTGTGTCCCGATAACGTGGCATATGTTTGGATAGATTAATACTCGACGGTTCAAAAAGAGCAGCGCGTCATGACAATAATGCAGCTACAACGTTTGAGAGATTAGACAACTGAAAACTATTCTAATTTATTTATCTTATAAGCATTATTATTATAAGAGCTGAGTCCCCACAGCTCGTGGTCGTGAACAGATCTGTGTCCCCACAGTACTTTAAATCACACTGACTGTCAGTTAGTGACAGCTGGGTCGTTACAGTCAATTACATAACAGCGCTGAAGGTCAGAGGTCACGCCGCACGGCTACATCATGTCAATAAGAAGGAAAATGTAAACCAAACAGTGCTGAGGTCGTTAGTTTGTAGTTTCTGTTTTCTTTTAGACATTTTTGCGTTTTTTCAGCTGCATGTAGTATGTAGTAAGTACATGTAGTACTTATTTAAATTCAAACAATTATTTTTTACTAAACCGAGTAGATTTGATGCGTAAACCAAACCAAACAGCAGCTGGTCATTAATCCACATCTATTATTGTTAGCATGACAACGAAGGTCACCTGACCATGATGGCAGCTCCGCCCTTTCCTGCATGCTGGCGGCGTTCAATGGCACGTGAAAAGCTTACAATGCGTGACATGACACTTGAAAGTGGCGTGCTGTTTGCGCGCCATCACACGAGTCCTCGATGCGTTTGGTACAAAGATCCATCACGTGTGGTCGGACAGATTTGAGGTGTTTGGAAAGCAGATTTTTTTTTTGCTGCTTCTTACAGTTTTCACAAAAACTGTTGGACTGTTCCTTTAAAACTGCATCCTTCAAACAGTTGTGATTCACTGTGCGTGCGTGCGTGCGTGTGTGCATGTGTTTGTGTGGCGTGCAGGTATGCCTCATTGGCTCGTGGTGATGAGACCCGTACACACTACTGTCACATGGCAGGCTAAGTGTTGCCATGACTACGACAGGGGGTGGGGTGAGGGGCAGTGGGAGCTGTGAGGTGGCAGAATGTGATTGGTTGTCGTGCGGGAGGGCAGCTTGCCTGCAGTGGGACGTGACTGAGAGGCACAGAGAGAAATGCCCGTGTACTGTACTGAATGTAAACTGTGTTATTGTTGCTGTGGATGCGTGTGGTCTCCAGCAGGGACCGAACTGGACACATGGACACTGGAACTCGTTCATCCTGAGGGACTTTTTGCTCGATGCTTATCATAGCGAGAGATGTCCCGAGCAGATCATAAGCATCAGCATTACAGTCGAATCCTTTCTCTGCTTCGCTCTTTTTCACCACGGTCGGCTCGTCGGTGCAGCATTTGACGGTTATTATTCTGCTAAAGAATGCAGATACCTACACATGTGCTGCACACGGGCCAACACACCCTGAGTGCACTCAGCTGCCTGTGTGAGGCTTTCTGCTGAAGGCACTTTGATGACTGTGAATCAGAGCTTTGTCACGGAAGGAACTAATATTATTGAAATAAACTCGCATCGCAATCAAGTCTTTACTTGTCAACTGAAAAGCCGTGCCCAAATTCCATACCGCATACTACTACCACTAATTATAATAATAATAATACTAATTTTGTTTGTGTCACACCTCTCAGCAAGGAAATGCAGCTCAAAGTGTTTGACAACAAAGAAATCACAGGCAGCAAAGGCTGCAGCCCTGAGGTTCTTCCAGCTGCTGGAAACCTCCAACAAACAGCAGCAGATGACCACAGTGTCAAAGAGGAGGACCTAAAACCGGTTCTAAATGTTACAGGAAGCCAGAGCAGAGCAGCTAAAGCTGGACTGATGTGCTCTCTCCTCTTGGTCCTGGTTCATAGTCGAGCTGCAGAGTTTTGAATGAGCTGAAGTCTCTCAGTGTTTTTCTTCTGGAGGTCAGCACATAATGTGTTACAGTAATCCAGTCAGCCTGAAATAAAGGCATGAATCAGTTTTTCAGCTTTTTTTTTTTATTTAAAAATGGTCGAACTTTAACTGCTTCTAAAGTGGAGAGATGAAGTTTTCCCAGATTATTAAACAGCATTTCTCTTTTTGTTTTCGGGCTGAGTAGGATTCAGTTTTGTCCTCATTTAACTTGAAGAAATTGTTGCTCATCCATCGATTTAATGTCAACAGACAGTCAGTAATGGAGTCTGTAGCTGCAGCATCACCTGGTTCAGCACAGATATACAGTTGTGTGTCGTCTGCATAACTATGGAAACATATTGTGCTCTCTAATGACGCCACTCATTGGCAGCACGTATAGTGATGACAGTAATGGACCAATCAGCTGCCTGCAACCCCAAAAGCAGCAACACTTCCTCTAATTGAGCTTATTTTATGATTAAAGGACGATGCAGGTTCTTCACTGTCTGATGAAGTGTTGGACGGGTGATGTTTCAGCCAGCTTTCATGCTCGTGGTGTGATTAGGGTTCCCTGGCTTTAACATAGCCTTATCACACCTTTTTGTCATTCAGAGTCAGTTGTTTGTACCTGTTTAGCAGCGAGAGTTCAGGTGGTGGAGCGAGCGTTGATGCACGATACCAAACCGAGTCCTGGCTGGGGTGGATGCTCTCGGTCTGGTGCGGGGGGTCATCAGGGGAGGCTGGTTTGGTAGCCTCACCAGCTGATCCAAAGGCGCGAGGACACGTCCAGGGCAGCGTGTCAGCCAAATCTGTGCCAGGATGCTCCACAGCTGAACTAATCCGTCTATAACCGTCCAGCGGCTGCTGCAGAGTCGACGACGTATCTGACGCAGCGTTTCAAGCTGTGCAGTTCTCTCAGTCAGCCGCTCACAGATGTCACCGTGTTCTCCGCCCTGATCGCAGGTTTCCTGTCAGACTCAGCAAAGAGGCTGTTTGGAGGCTACGCTCGCACGGTACCGGGAAATATTAGAAGTGATCAAAAATATGGTGGCAGCCCTTTGTTTCATTCATCAATTTAAGTCTCTGGGGTTTATAACTATTCAGGATCCACTTTCTGAAGCTTTTGACAGAAATAAACAACGACATCAACAAAAGAATGTGGGAAAAGCGGAGAGTGAACAGGAAGTAGAAGTGTATACATGATGAACGACATACTGTCTACTTCTTTAGTACTTTTTTTTTATAGTAAACTGAGCCAGTTTGTATAGTAATCATTACATTTATTATTCTATATAAGTTTATTATCATTATATTACTCAGGAATTTGGGCCCTGCAGGCTGTGTGTGTGTGTGCGTGCGCGTGTGTGTGTGTGTGTGTGTGTGTGTGTGTGTGTGTGTGTGTGTGTGTGTGTGTGTGTATGTGTGTGTGTTTCTGGCCTCAGTATGAATCCAGCAGAGTTCACACGGCTCTCAGTACCAACAGAAACAGTTTTTTATTGTTGGTCATCAGCAGGAGGCTGAAAGCTGAGTGTCAGATCAGAGCAGGGCGAGAGAGCCTGAGACACACTGGGAAAGAGAGAGAGAGAGCGATGGATTCCCATAATAATGGTAATCCAACAAAAGAAAAGGCTATGTAGTAGCAAAGTACATACAAGCTGCGTTTCCATTACAGTTGTTCGCAAAATAAAAGCGATATTGCTGAAATTTCGGCAACGTTCAGATGCTACTTGCAGGTGTTTCCATTGAACAGTGTTTTGCAGAACCAGCCAAAATTCTCATAAATTCTCGGACGTCCCGCGAGATTTCATTTTGAGGAAGATGGGAGAAAGTGTTATGGGTCTGCTGACCTCGGTAACATGTAAATGCAAAAAAAGTGTTTCCATTACACTTTTATATCGACACGTCTGAAAAACCACCTCATGAGAGCGTAAAAATGTTTTAGCGATATTTTGCGATATTTATCGCATTTCTAGGGGCCATGGAAGCGCAGCTACAGATATACTGCATATAGAAAGATGATTAACCAGTGTAAAGCAGGTGGTGCGCGTGTGCGTGCGTGCGTGTGTGAGAGTCTCAGCAGGTCTCGTCTCCTGGTGTTTCCTCAGATCAGGTTCATGCTTGTTGTCTTTACCTGGTTCTCACAGACAGTTAAAGGACCAGCTGCTGTTCTTTCATGTTACCTGCTGATCAGGTCGTGGGTGGAGGTTCAGTGTCAGTGGTGGAGGTGTAACCACTGCTGGTTTGTTCAGAGCTTTATTATTTATTTATTTTTTAATGTATTTTTGTGATTTGTCGCTGCTGCAGTTTCAGACTGTCATAAACACCACTGTCGTTGTGGACACATTTCATATGATCACATGACTTATGATCAAACACCAGCAGGTAGACAGTTTTGCTAACAGCCAAACGTACCATCAGCCCAAGACTTAGCACGCCAGCTAAAAGGCTCCATACAGCTTAAACCTGACCTGCAACCAATCAGGTCGTTGCTTTCAGAGACTCTGGGCCATCTGATCTGAAATATTCTCAGAGGAGGTCCAGGGGCTGAAAATCTGCAGCTAGACTTACAAAGTAGCCTGAAATAGAAATATCCAAGCAAAGTACAAGTACCTCAAAATTTAACTTAAGTATGAGTACATTTACTTCCATCCCGCCGCTGACACGGTCCTTTGTATGCGTTTCAGATTGTGTACTTCACAGCCACCTTCCCCTACGTGGTCCTCATCATCCTGCTGGTCAGAGGAGTCACACTTCCTGGAGCCTACGACGGCATCATGTACTACATCAAACCTGATTGGTCCAAACTGGAGGAGGCTCAGGTACTGCTGTGATGTCCTTCAGTGAGAGTGTTGGAATCTGTCCTCAACCTGACTCACTTTAACAGTAGTCACAACATGCTGCCTGGCAGGCAGAGTTCAGGGTAAAATAGAATCCCACTGTCAAACAAACACACTAAAAACAAAACTGATAAAGAAATAGATCAAACGGGCCTGATGCAGCTCACCTGAGCTGGTCCACCTGACGCCTCTTTGTCCCTGATGACCAATCAGAGAGCCTTGAGCTTATTTGGTTTTGTCCTCTCTCTCCAGTATCGTTTCTGTCTGTCTCTCCGTCCCAGCGTGAGAGAAGACGTTTGAGTTTAAAACATCAAAAGATGCTGAGCAGCGAACAGATCACACACCTGTGACCTTTGACCTCTGGCCTCTTTTCAGGTGTGGATTGACGCTGGAACGCAGATCTTCTTCTCCTACGCCATCGGGCTGGGAGCTCTGACCGCTCTGGGCAGCTACAACCGCTTCAACAACGACTGCTACAAGTACGACACACAGAGCACACACGCATGCATGCACACACACACACACACACACACATTCACACACTTTATGTTACTCACATTGTCGACACTGTACATGAACTTCCTCTTTACAAATGGCTGTGATTGGCTGGACGCCCGTTCAGTCAGTCTAACTAAACCAGCAGGTTTTCATGCACGGAGTCTCTGAAGTCCTGTTATTCTAGAATTTAGTTTTGTTTGATCAGCGACTACCTGACTGGAGGGTGATGGAATGATGTTCCTGTAAAAGCACAGGTGTGACACACCTGTTCCAGATGTAAAGATGAGCTTTTTAAGTATTTAGCTCTTGTGATAGCAACAGAAAAGCATGTTATTTCTGAAAGTGGACTGATTTTCCTCCTGTCTGTCCTCTCCTGCAGAGATGCCTTCGTCTTGGCTCTAATCAACAGTGGAACCAGTTTCTTTGCTGGTTTCGTTGTGTTTTCTATTCTGGGCTTCATGGCTGCTGAGCAGGGAGTCGACATCTCGCAGGTCGCTGAATCAGGTAAAGAGCCCAGCTGTTCCTCTTTCTTACATGAAAGACTCCGCTGCTGTGCAGGAACTTTAATGAAGATATTATTATTATTATTATTATTATTAGTCAATGTCTGACATACACACAGCTGACATCACATCACCAGCTCAGAGAGCAGTTGTGGCTAAAATGTTAGCATATTAGCATGAAGCTGCTACTGTCCGCTCTGGTCTGAAGGGACCCATTGTCTCAAAAATAACTCCCGCCTAGTTTCCAAGCGAGGAACCAAAGGTTGACAGAAATAGTCGCAGTGAGTGACATCATGAATGGAGATTCATCACCATCTCTGCAGCTCCACTGAGTTCTTCAGCCTTGTTTAGCTCTTAGCTTTGGTTTTACGCCACATCTGCTGTCTGGTTCAGTCTCGGTGTTTCTGTCTTCTACCTGCCGAGCAGCGAACAGCAGACAGACTCAGCTGGAGGAGACCAAAAACAGAGCTAAAAGAGAGAGAATACTGGACTGACATTCATCAGGTGACACAAACGTGATCATGAATCATCAGTGATCATGTTGTTCTGTGTCTGCTGGATGTAGCAGTCGGCAGCTGGTTGCTAACATGTTAGCTACAACTGCTTTATAAGGTGATAATGTGTCAGATGTTCAGCTGTAAACATCTGACAATCGCCTATGTGAAAACATCAGCAAGCAGCATGAACTGTAACAAAGTACATGTACTTAAGTACGAGTTATAGGTACTTCTACTGTACTTTAGTATTCCCTGGCTCCACAGTTAAACACTTTGGATACTTACAGTACATTTTGCTGGTAATACTTGTGATAGTGCAACTTGTACTGAAGCAAAGGATGAGAATTAATCTTCCACTTGGACTGCTGGATTCAGCTGTGTGTGTGTGTGTGTGTGTGTGTGTGTGTGTGTGTTTGTGTGCAGTTCAGTGTGTACAGTCATTAGCCAACTGTATGTTTATGAATAGCTCTGAAGCCCATGACGTGACATCAGAAACACACACGGTTATATTTAGGTTGTGGGCAGAAGGCAGCATGCTGCAGCGCTCTCAGTGCCTCATTGTACATTTCTGTTTCTGTTCTGAGAGATGTGCCTCTACCTCCACACTTTCATTCACAGGGAGGGAAGGTTTGAATTATTTGCCATGATAATGAGGCATGACGACAGTGTTTGTACATCAGACTGCTCACTGAAGTGTGCAGGGATCATTTGCTGAAAGGCTTGGATGCTCAGATGTGTTTTTGTTATAAAGCAGTATAAGTGCTCCTCTGATAGCGATTATATATATCGTGTGTGTGTGTGTGTGTGAGAGAGAGAGAGGGTGAATGAAAGTGGCAGCAGTTGCTTCAGTGTGAAGACATGAATCTTTTTATTCTAATCTCGCTGCAAAAAGAACAAAAAACAAATCCAATTTACTTTTAATCCTGTCTGACAAGTTTACAATGGTTTAAAGTGTTAGCATCACTTCGTGTGTGTGTGTGTGCAGTATTAACTGAGGGATTATTTAAGCAGGCCTTTTCACCTCCTGACATGTGACTCATCTGTATTTCATGAGGCTCAGCTCTGAAACACCGAGTGTGCAGTGAATCCCGTCCTGCTGTGGCTGCTGCTCTTGAAGCCGCAGTAAACCTGTCAGTCAGGATTCACACTGAATTTGATTTGCAAAATGTGGATCTGACCGCAGCTGATTGGATGAGACACCTGCCAATCAAGACAAACATGCCCACAACATACCCCTTTCTTAAAAGTCCCAGTCTGTGCATTTTTAACCAGCTAAATTAAAAGTGCATTTACACACACTACATAACTTTTTAAGTAAAAATAAAATAGCTGGCCCGCATGTTGATAATTCACATCTGGATTACAGATTATGAATAATTATCTTCTTACTGTTGTTGTTTGCATTATATAAATCTGATGTTCTCAAGATGTCTAAAAGGAAGTAACAATGTATGTTACAACATTGTGTTTACTCTTTTGTGTGACCTTTACCTCTCAGGTAACTAAAAATCCTTCCAATTGTAAAGAAAATCACTCTTTGGCTGAAGTGTTCACATTAAGATCGTCACTTTATTCATTCATCCAGCGTTTATTAGGCTGGTTCAGTGAGACTCTTTTGCGTGGGTGTTCATGTACACAGGACAAAAATAAATCATTTAGACTAACATTAACATTTACAAAACTGCAAATTAGGGTAAGAGGAAAACAATGACAAAGGGTATAAAAGGGCAACATTAAATAAAATCTAAACACAATATGGGATAAAAATATAAACATTGCAATATTTGAAGAAGTCACAAGCCAAAACAGTTGGAACTGCAAATCTTTATTGAGAAAATAAATGAACTCAAGCAGAATTTTTTGTGGGAAAAAAAAGAAAAGAAAATGACTTCAAACTTGAAGTGTGACTTGAACTTGAACCAGTGTTGTTGTATATTAAAAATCTAACAAGTGTGTGTTGTCTGCCTCTGTGTGTGTTTCAGGTCCAGGTCTGGCCTTCATTGCATATCCAAAAGCAGTTAGTCTGATGCCGGTTGCTCCTCTTTGGGCGGCGCTCTTCTTCTTCATGCTTCTGCTGCTGGGATTGGACAGTCAGGTGACCAACACTCCTGCTCATCATATATGGAATATAATATTACCTTCACTTTTTAGGTTCCTTCCAGGCAGCCATAGGTTTCATTTAATTTCTATCACAACTCAACTTGCAGAGACTTTTAACAATCCATCAAGGTTGGTCAAGTCAGTCAGTTTATTCAGCTTTTTTATTTTGTCAAAGTGACATTATCCTCATGTGGCAACGTGCTTGAGTTTGACAAAAAACTGAGAGTGACTCAATGTTGACGATGATCATCTATCAATGAGTAGTTGCACCACCAGAGTCATTATGTTGGCACACATATATTTGCATAAATATTTGCATTATTCATATAGTCTAAAGTATGTAATAAAGCTTTTCATTATAAAATATGCCATCGTACAGAAAAAAAGCCAAAGCATGTTGTAATATACTATTTGATAGGAAAATGTAACATACCATAGATGGTAGTAGTACAATAGGACAGTACAATGCAAAAACTGTCAAAGTATAGTATGTCATAGTAAACTACAATATAAAGTAGCGTGCTACAGCAAAATGAGACATATGATAGTATGTCATAGTAAATTAACCAGTAGAAAAAAATGCATGCCATAGTATGGTATTGGAGGGTAAAGTATGCTATAGTATAGTATTTGATAGAAAAGTATTCCAGGATACAATATTTGATACTAAAGTAAGCCATAGTAAAGTATTTCATAGTTAAGGATGCCATAATATAGTATGTTTATACTAAAGTATACCATAATGTAGTATTTCATAGTCAAGTATGCCATAGTATAGTATTTGATACTTAAGTATGCCATAATGTTGTATTTAATAGTTAAGTATGCCATAGTGTAGTATTTGATTCTAAAATATTCCATAGTACAGTATTTGATACCTAAGTATGTCATAATATAGTATTTCATAGTTAAGTAAGCCACAGTATTGAATTTAATAATAAAGTATGCTATTACATCCTATTTTATAGTTAAGTATGCCATAGTATTGTGTTAGATACAAAAGCACAATACAGCATTTGATACCAAAGTATGCCACACTATAGTTTTTAATAGTTAAGGATGCCTTAGTATAGTGTTTAATACTAAGATATTCCGTAGCATAGTATTTGATAGTTAGGTATTGCATATTCTGGTAAAGTATGCCATAGTATAGTATTTGATAAGAAAGTATCCCATAGTATAGTATTTCATAGTAAAGTATTCCATAGTATAGTATATGATAGTTAAGTATGCCATTGTATATTATGTCATTGTAAAGTACGCCATAGTATATTATTTCATAGTTAAGTATACCATAGTATAGCATTTGATACTAAAATATTCCATAGTGTAGTCTTTTATACTAAAGTATGTCATAGTATAGTACTTGATACTGAAATATTCCATAGTATAGTATTTTATCATAAAGTATTCCGTAGTATAGTTTTTAATTCTTAAATATTTTATAGTATAGTATTTGATAATAATGTATGGCATAGGTATGGCATAGTATATTACGTCAATGGAGAGCGATGGTGTATTCAATGAAACTCCGATATTCCAGATTTCAGCTGCCAGATTCATGTGAATCTGATCATTTTGTACATTAAAATGTTGGCTGACTGGCAGCACACTGTCAATCAACAATAGTCTTTTGCTCTAAGCTACATTATACTGTGAAGTTTGGCATAAAGTTGAAAGTAACTTAATGCTGACTGAGGTCATCTATTACACTCATTATTTCTGCACAGCTATATTTGCACTACTTGTAAATATGTAAGTATTTTGATGTATATACATTTTCTTACTTATTAAACTCTGGTCTCTTTTCCTGAGATAGACTAATTGTTAATCTGTCTTTCTGTCTGTGTGTCTCCAGTTTGTTGGGGTGGAGGGTTTTGTAACTGGAATTCTGGATCTGTTTCCTGGAAAGTACTACCATCGCTACAAAAGGGAGATCTCTGTGGCGATATGCTGTTTATTGTGCTTCATAATCGACCTCTCTATGGTGACGCAGGTCAGTTAAACACTGCATGTTTGTTGACATGTAAAAAATCTTAACCCTATTTAAAGAACTGTCGTCTTTATTAATAACTGTCAGCAACAAACTCACACTTCAGCTGATTAGCTTAATGTCGTTTTAAAGTGATGTCGCTTTAAACACTGAGCTGTGTCTGTCTGCAGGGAGGGATGTACGTCTTCCAGCTGTTTGACTACTACTCAGCCAGTGGAATGACTCTGCTGTGGCAAGCATTCTGGGAATGCATAGTAGTTGCCTGGGTGTATGGTAGGCAACACACACACACACACACACACACACACAGTGTAGTGTTTCACAGCGACATATCTGCATGCTGTGCCATAGTAAAGTATGTCACTGAAGTACCTGATCTCAAAATAGGTGTGTGAATGGTTTTGTTACAGTAAAGAAGGTCAGAGTTTAGTCTGCTAAAGCTGTAGTGTTGTATAAGTAATATAACAGATTACAGGAAAGTGTCAAATAATAATGTCATAGTGTATGAAGTTGCAGGAAAGTCATAGTTTTTGTATCAGTAACAGTTGGGATTGGAGCGTGTCAGTGATGCATTCATGTTGCTGCACTGTTTCCATATCTGTTTCTTGCTGTAATTGCAGGTGCTGACCGCTTCATGGATGATGTAGCTCGTATGATTGGCTACCGGCCTTTCCCCTGGATGAAGTGGTGCTGGTCCTTTATAACTCCATGTGTCTGCATGGTGAGACTGAAGCCCACACCAACCAACTGTAGACCTCCATCAAAGAAACTCACCTTCTCTCCATGCAGCTTATTAGCACACAGCGCTAGCTTCCAAAACCCCCAATCCCCAATTAACAAGAAATTCAGAAAATTTAAGTAGTTTTTATTCATTTGAATTCCTCTATCATCACTTCATACATCACAATACAGTGATGGCATGACACACCACATCATTGTACTTCATTTCAGTAGCATCTGTAAATGAACTTAATTATGTAACAAAATAAAACGCTATCACTACTAGTGGGAAAACAGTGTAGCCTTTCACAATAAGGTGCCAAAAAACCCCACATGAGTACAATTAGTACTCTTTTGTTTTTACACTCTTCATCTTATTGACACCTAAACACCAACAAGCGCAGCCATAATAACATTCACAAGCTGCTCCTTCACCCTGAAAAGAGCCAGTTCAGACGGTTCGGTCCTGTTTTTCTCTCCTCTGCAGGGCATCTTCCTGTTCCACCTGGTGAACTACAAGCCGCTGACCTACAACAATGTGTACGTTTACCCGTGGTGGGGCGAGGTGATTGGCTGGTGTCTGGCTCTGTCCTCCATGCTCTGCATCCCCGTCAGCCTTCTCTACAAACTCTTCAGAGCCAAGGGAACCTTCAAAGAGGTCGGCACTCACCCACACTGGGCATCCAGCAACTGCACAAACACAAACAGATTTCTGACTGAGAGTAAAAAAAAAAGAGATAATATGAGTTACATACTGACCAGAACGCTGATTTCTGGCTGGAGTCACATCCCAAACAAATATGAAGAAGCTCTTCGAGAAAGTTGAAACATTTCTTACCGCTAATCCTTTCATACGGTCCAGCTAACCAGGAGACTGATGTGGTCCTCTTTCAAGACTGCTGAAACTTTCTATTTAGATCTCTAATGACGAAGAAGTAACCAAACCTGTCGAATGCTGGCCATCTGCTCTGTGTCGCAGTAAAAAATCAAAGTACACTGTAGTAGTGAAAGTAGTAATAGTAGTAATCATAGTAAAGGTGAGTTCAGGTTGAAAAGAAGAAAACTGCACAGAGCAGCTTTAATGCTGGCAGCAGACGCCTCTGACTGTCTCCTGCTGTGTGTTACAGCGCTGGGCCCACCTGACCAATCCAGTGTGGGGGGCCCATCACCTGGAGTACATGGCCCCCGACATCAAGTCCCTGACCTCGCTGTCCCCCGGCACTGACGACAACAAGGTCATCATCTTCGAGAGCGTCATGTAGGCCGGACTGCAGCGATCGCAGCTCTCCATCCGTCCCACCTACGACAAGATGGCCGACACCTCACCGCCACGCACCTCACCTTCAGATTTACCTCCACCCTGCGCTAGAACTGTGGAAATGATTGACCAGCCGGCCTCCTGGGACCCACTGATCGGTCGGACTCCTCAGCTCCTCCAAACGTCACCATGCAGAACCAAAGCTAGGGAGAGTTTGGAGGGAATAAGGGAACGAGGCAGCTCCTCCAGGAGGGTTTTTCTAACCACAGCAACAACAAATGCTTCCTCTTTTCCAGATTACAGCAAATTTGTGATTAAAAGTAGCAGAACACTGAGCTCTTTAACTGTAAAGAGCTTCGATTCCTCCGCCTCTCATGCAGAAAATGTAAATATTATTATTATTATCCACTATTTTTAGGACGAAATGCAGAATATTTTCACAAATCCTGGAGGAGCTGAAGGAGGTTTTCTTCCTGGTGGAGTCTCACTGTGTGAAACACGAAGAAGACGCTGCTGAACGTCTCCCATCAAGCTTCCTCCATCTTGGATGAAGGCTATCAATGCAATCTTGTCTTGGGTTGGGCGGGTTGAACATGCAAACATACCTGGTAGGCAGCCATTACGCACACACTTCCTGTCACCAACATCATTAAACATGAGTGCAGGGTCTCTGATGCTCGAGCTTCTTGTAGCTCCGAGTCCAAAACTTTATGGTACAAATCTAAACCTGAGTGTCTGAAACCTGTGTCTGTGTAATGGCTGTTTATAGAGACAGAGTTCTAGACAGACAGACTGACTGACCCCCCCCACAAAATTACCAGAGGTCATTTGCGTCATCACAGGACTAAAAAACAGTCAAGGATGGTCGTCTCTTCAGTCCTGTCGTCAAAGGTGAGAAAAGATGTAAAGTGGCTTTCCACCAAGGAGGAGACTCGGGTTCACTTCCTGTTGGAGGAACTCCAGTTTTAAGACAATTGAGGAAACAAAAGGAAAATTTTCGGGAGTTCTGCGATCCTTTTCTCACCACGCGAGGAAGAGTTTGGCAACAGGACTGAAGCGTAAAAGAGGGCGAGCTCCTGCTGCGTAGCAACCAGCGGTCCCTGAATGCACCATGCTGACAGGAAGCCGAACTGAGCTCAGTGAGGCCTGAACGCATCGTCAGACTGTCCTGCTCCACCGTACTCTCATGCTGAGTTGAAGTAGCCTTGACTCTGAACGTCTTTAAACCTGTTGTGAGCACTTTATGTGACACTTTGATTGTTGAAGCCTGTTCTGGATCTGCATTCTGAAACCTGATCAGGACTCAAGTCCATGTTAAACTGAAACCGTGGTCCTGATGTTTGAACATATCAGCGCAGCTCGTTTCTGTCAATACTGTGAATCACCAGCTCCTACTACTGATCCCAGAACAGTCCCGACTCCTGAGCAGCATGTGCTTCTTTGACCGCTGACCTCTGACCACTGACCTCAGATCTGTTTTCGACAGTCACACCGAGGCTTGAATCACTCTGGCAACAATAGATGTGATGTTAGGAGGAAGGTTCCAGTGAGAGTTCAGTCACTGCTCATTTCAGACCTCATTCAAAAACTCATTAACAGCGATCCATCACAGGTGGAGCCTGAATCCGGACACCAGGGTCCGGTTTGCAACACAAGGTTCAACTTCCTCGTCCTCCCTGAAGCTTTCAACCACAACTCATGGCCTTCCTCAGCCAAATCTGCTTCATCCTCCAAGCTCGAACCTTCAAACTGAAGGATAACGAAACGGATGACAAAACAGTCTCAACTTAAACTCCACTTGTTAGACCTGGAACTAGCAACGGATTTGATAACCGATTGATTGGCAAACCGTTTATCAGTCATGCCAAACATGACCTCGCTTTAGCCTCTTAAAGGTGTAATTTTATGTGATATTAAGCTGAATATCTTTGGACAAAACGAGCAATTTAAAGCAGGAAGTTGTTGTTTAACTACACTATCGACTCAATAACTCGTTCCAGAATCTCAAAGGGACCCAAAAACAAAACAGATTAATCTGGCTGTCGTCGCAGCCTTACAACTGCCAACATCACCTGTGGTGATTTTAGGCTCTTCCTCCTGCCAGTCACGTCCATCGGACCAATCACAGACTCGTCCAGTTGTCCAAACAGAAATCAAAATCCAATTTGAACATTTACTCTGAACAACAACTAAAAGAAAGACATCGAGTGACGAGCTGAAAAGCATTTAGCAGAGACGGAACTCACACCGGATCTGACCTTTAACCCTTTCATGTTCTGTATCGGACCTCCTCGTGCGGAGGTTCAGGCCCGTGTGAGAATCAGGTCAAAGGTCAGGCTTCGTTCTGCGTCCCCGGGTCGACTGAAGTGCCAAATGGAGCGATACTCGCCCTGCAGGGCTGACCCAGACCAGGGCTCCAGACTGCCAATATCAACCAGTTCACTCTTCTGTCTGCCTCACCTCATCGGTCTCATTAACGCTGAGGTCCTCCCACCGAACATCACGCTCCCCCCGATCAGATGAAGGTGCTCCTAGTTTTAATCTCACATCTCAGTTTTCTGCCTGAGTATTTAGTGCCAGAAGTATAATTCTCAGAACCTGAATGTTAATTGGACATTCCTGGGATGGAGTAAAGTCTGTAACTTCAGATTAAGAAGCTTTTTCACTGGATATCTTAATTCACCAGGACCAAATTTAACCTTAACTGAATAACTGGTCCTAAATGTCACCCCTACAGGTGGATCCATTCGTGGACCAGTCTCTCTCCATCTGTGTTAGTTTTGGACTTGAACTCAGTTTGTATGGATGGACGCTGCTGCATGTCAGCATGCAGGCTGCAAAAGATTTCAGCACTTTTCAAACTGTTCTGTCCAAGAAAATCCAGATTCTGTTCAGACGTTAGCACAAAACCGAGCCACTGAAGCTCCTCTAAGGAGATATTTAAAAGGTCATTTTAAAGGGATCCTTACCAGAAATGTCTTAATGTTAAAAAAAACAATGACTGGCTGATTTATTGGAATCAGATTTTCTAAACTGTCAAATGTAGGTATTGATAACAGCCCGGAGAACCCAGTATAGACTGAGCTTTACCTGAACAACCAGCAGAGCCTCAGTGGGCTTCTGGGTAACGCTGCTCTACAGTTCCTGTTATTGTGCTGGCACCGTATTTGTTTGCAAGGCTGAGAAACGATGAGTTGGAATGACTTTAAGAACGAATACTTACCTTCAGTCAGATCAGCCGGTGGAGAGATGAGAGCCGGAGGACTCAGCTTGATGCCAAGCGTTGCCTTACGTCGTTGTCTTAACTCTAGAGCCCGTACGGTTGACTAGCCAAACCCAGAGCCCTACAGGACGTCCTGTGTACGGCTCTGGTTTATATTCCACCGATCAGCAGTCTGCGGGGGCGTGTCTACAACTCTGTCTCCTAGCAACCACTCACCATCAACCTGTCATGGGGAAACATAATGATTAGAATGTAAAAAATACTAAAACTACATACATTTGCACATTGTTGTAAAATAATGTTGCTAGCACTTTTAAAACGAATCGTGTTTTGTTTTACATATTGTAAAATGAATCAGAGATTTATTTTGTGGAGGCTTTTATTTTGGTGATACATACAGTATGACAGATTAATACAGTATATTGAATATGTGTGTTATCTATATTTGATGCAGTATGTAAATGTGATGATGATGATTTCTGGCTGATTGTTCACGTTTAGCCGGCAATCATGAGCAACGCGGCAGATGAAGCGACCACCTCGAGCTTCAGGCTACCTCACTTCACATTCAACCTTTCAAAATAAACTTTTAGCTTTTATGCAAATGTATTGCCAGCAGCATCAGCGGCGTCAGCTGCCAGCAGCAGGGGATTATGGGAAGTCTTTCTGGAAATATTTCCCTCCTCGACCTGTTCCATGTTGCGGCTTAAAAGGCTCTCCAACACCAATGAAAATATAATCAACTGAAAATCTGACACACACAGGAAGCTAATTTATGCAGTGAATGGAAAACTGGCACCCAACTACAGAAACTTCTACAAAGTGAAAAACAGCCCCATTTTTGTGGCTCTGCATTGGTAATGAATTGACACTGTATTATATTACACAGTTGGTGCTGTGAGCCTTTGAGTGGTGTCTGACCGGCTAACGTGAACAAGCAGCGAGGGGCGGGGCTTTTATTTTGGCGGGTTTGCTGCGATGCAGTGATGTTAAGGCTGTCGAGGCTTCGTGTGGCTCTGAACACACTACGAAAGGGAATTTTTTTTTTCTTTACCTTTTTGATTTCTAATTTTCAAAGTGCTCAATATTGAAGAGTTTAGTTTTTGATGATTTTAGACTTTTTTTTTTTCTCTCTGTGTGTTTTACTGAATATCAGTGTTTTTCCCTCAAACCCCCCACGGCTCAGACTCACATTATTATTTCCAAGCAGAAGAATCTGCTTGTCTCATTTCCACATTTTCTACATGATGGCAGATGGTTAAAATAATCGACCTTTCTGTTTAACAGTGAAGCTAAAAACATTTTGAAGGCTGAACGACTGCCGACTGTGACGCTGCCAATAAGAAGGTTTGTGCTGTCTGAGAAGTTAACGTGATGCTGAAACAGGCAGAATGAACCGCTCACTACCATCTGAACAGTATGCAGTAGAACAGCTACCTCATTAAGATGAGTTGGTCCACCTGGACAGACCCTACACTACTACAACTACATATCCCAGCAGTCAGTGGGAGCTTCCAGACACCAATCACATCCACAGACAGAACAACACCTTGATGAAACCACACCTGGTAAATCAATTAATATCAGGTGTAACCTCATATGGAGCAACCAATCAGCGCAGTCTGATTTTTCTGTTTCTTTATAATGTTAGAAAAACTGAATTGGATTTAATTTAAGCTGAGAACCAGACCTGAATCTGGTTTCCTGTTTCACAGCCAATCAGAGCCTCTGGCTCTAAGACGGACCAGGCGAGCCAATGAAATATTAACACCACAGGGTGATGTCATATCAGGCATATGAGTGGTTTCTGACATGTAGACGTGTTCATGTCACATGTTCAAAGTGAAATTCTCTTTCAGTCTTTGTGAAATGTTTGATTCCACCTTCAATGAATCAGCTTGTAGCGCCTTTAAGATGAGGATGAAATGATCAGTTTCATGAATCACTGACAGTTAATTGGTCAAACAAAGAGCTCAGACCAATGAATGACGAGATGTTCATTAGTTGCAGCTCTCCAGTGGAGCTGATGCTGATTGGCTGGTCTGGAGGCTCACGGTTCAGAGATTATTTCCACAGAACTGTTCAAAGCGTCGCATCAGAGATCAAATGTTGTCGCGGAGGTCACATGTGACTCGAGCGCCACTGATAACTTGTTATTTCACTAATACGACTAACCTGAGGCGAGATTTTATAGATACTGATCAAACTGACATGTGAACAGTAGAATCTTTTTTTTTTTAATCAAAGTTGAATCATTGCTGTTTTTTAATGTCTCATCTGTGGACCGGAGCCTGGGAGGGTCAGAGGGCAAAAAAGTACAAAGTGCAGCCATTTACGGCAAAAAGAAAAAGATGAAAAAACAACTTGAAAAAATGAAAATGTACATTACCAAACTCTGATGTTGTTTCATGTCATTGTCTTTGTGCTCTTCAGCCAAAAAAAAACAAGAAAAACAGCTTGTTGTGACAGAGTCTTTGATCTAAAAGTTCATCGAGCCCAACAGGAAGTCAATTAACGAACAAACTGCAGCAGAACAACACGTTCGCCTGCAGGTGCTGAGGCCTGTGCAGTCTGCCTGTCTGTCTGCCTGTCTCTCTCTCTGTCTTTGCCTGTCTCTGTCTGTCTGTCTCTCTCTGTCTCTGTGTCTGTCTGTCTGTCTTCAGGCTTCGATGATTGATTCTGTCCAACAAGCTTCACCGTCAGCTGGTTTCCTTCAGCAGAGAGCGCCTGTTACCCAAAAACCTCCTTGAGTCTGTTTCCCTGAAAACCTCCTGCTGTTCTCAGACCAGCACAGAGTGGACTCTCACTTCTTTAGTCCACAGTTTTGAAGTAATTTAAACTCTTATTTTATTTTACTGTAGATGATCTTGTTTTTTAGATATTTTTTGAAAAATACTGTCAATGATTTTATAGCCAAAAACATTGCCAAAGTGTTTTTTTTAACCTCCAAAAACAGAAGACAGAAAGGGAAGAAAGATGATTTTGTGTTCTTGTTTGATTTCTTTTCTTGACTCAACAGGCTGGTTTTATTGGCACGATATGTAACTGGTGCTCCAGAAAAACAATCCAAATCTTTCATCATGATATGAAATGACCTTCTTACCTTCAAGTTTTTGGGAAGCTGACCTGAGGTCGGATGTTGTAGCAGTGGAAGCAGCGGGGGGCGCTCTCCTCCGGTGGGAAACCCCATCGTGTTTGGGCTGGAAACAGGATGCATTCCATTTCTGAAGAGGTTCCTGTCGTGTTAACTGTCTCAGAGTGTGGATGACATCATTAAAGGCAGTCTCAAAACAATATGGCTCTTTAATGAAAAGTAAAACATCATCAGCAAACATGCTGAACAACGCTAACGCTAACACAGTTTTTAGCTGCAATTTGTGTCAAATAACTGATTCATGACTCTGAAATGTGACATGAAACACGTGTTCTCCTGTTCAGTGTGAATCGTCCAGAATAAACGGCCATAAATTCACTCAGAAATCACAGGAAAAAAAAAAACTCTGCAGAACTTCCCTGAGCATCTTCACGTTTTTAAGTTTCTTCAGTGTCACAGTGATGAACACGCTGCTAACAGGAGCTGCTAACAGCTAATTCAGCAGTCTGTTAATGGAGATAGTTTGACTCAATGTAAAAATTTGACTAAATTTGTTGCATCGGAAACTGAATCTGTCTCTAATCTGACTCTATTCCAGATTTTACAACAAACTTTATCTTCACGTTGTTTCACTGCGATGCTTAAACTAAGATGCGTTGTGATCACATTATCTCAAAGTTCAGTCCTGTCTGTGTTTCCAGCCCAACCTGAGCTACACTCATCCAGCGTCGGCCATTTTATTGTAACTGTGTCTCTGTGACTTCCTGTGAACCGCAGTCTTCCATCCATAACCGTAGACTAGACAATCGAGTAGGCGATAAGTAGCTTCATTAATTAATAGCTGTGTTAACGATAGTAATGACACTCGGGGCTCGACGTTAACGAGTCACCAGCCAAAAACTCTCTGAGTCGATGATGAAAGAGTTAACTCGGAGCCCTGATGATGTCACTTGTGTTTCATTGACCTTTGACCCCTGTGCGGGTTTCCATGCTGTAAGCCACTGTGATCACTGTGCTCATTGACCACCAACTAAACCAACGGCAATAAAACTAACGTCATGACAAACATGTGACCTGCTCTGTGGTTACTGAGTTGTTTTCTGAATTTTAGATCAGTGTAACAAACGATTTGTTGACATGAAATGTTTGCTGTGACCCTGATAAAAACAGTCAAAATCACCCAAGGGAGAGTGAGACTGTTAGGGAGAGACTGTGAAGCTGTATTTGCTTGACCAATAACAGTCTACTTACTGATGGCAGTGCAGCCCCAACAAACCTCCACCTCTGATTTACTGCATACAGGCTGCCTGTCTGGCAGGCAGTCTGTATGCAGCCTGAGAGACAAAACTCAGGGAATATACCCTGGCCAAATCACTGCCGAGCCCAGTGAAGCTCACTGTCGACTCAACCAACTCCTCCTGCTGCTCTCAAACTGAAACAGTTGTTTAGTCATTAATAGCAGGATGAAAACATGATGTCCTCTTCCTGTCTGATCAGCCGTTTAGAAAAAACTGTTCGAGGCCCGAAGAGATGATCCAACATTTCACTAAAAATCAAAGACGAGACAAAAGTCCAGAAGCTGAAAAGAGGTTTGTGTGTCACTTAGTTTCTTCTCTCCTATTAATCATCTGACGACCCCTCAGATTTATCCTGTTACTCTTTGGAGGTCTGACTAAACCAGCTAACAGTAAATGAAGTAAATGAAAGCAGCTCCACCTGCAGCAGCTCCACCTGCAGCAGCTCCAACAGTAACATGCTGCATGAAGCTGATTATACTGCTGTACTTTTACTGCATGACGCTGAGGATACTGTACAAAGACTGTGCATCCCAGGGAGCCCAACTACTTCAGGCTGGTAGCCTTAGCTTCCCACCTGATGATCACCCTAGAGAGGATTCTACTTAACCACCTTCGTCACCTGACGCAATCATCTACCTGCTCCATCAATCTCTTTCCCACCTGGAGAGCACTGGTAGCACAGTTAGGATCATGATTTTGACTTCTCCAGTGCTTTTGACACAATCCAGCCATCACTGCTGAGGGGGAAGCTGGAAAGTGCGGGAGTAGACTGTCACCTGGCAGCGTGGACCATCGACTACCCCACCGACAGACCACAGTATGTGAGGCGTCGTGACTCGTCGTGTATCGGATGTGGCAGTTTGCAGCACCGGGGCTCCGCAGGGTACTGTACTCTCTCCTTTCCTCTTCACCCTCTACACATCAGACTTCAGACACAACACAACCAGCTGCCACCTCCAGAGGTTCTGACGATGCAGCCATCGTTGGATGTGTATCACAGGGGAACGATTTGGAATACAGGAAAATCATCGCTAACTTTGTCGACTGGTGTGGACTAAACCACCTGCACATCAACGCCAGCAAGACCAAGGAAATGGTGATGGACTTCTGCAGGAAGGCACCACAGACTACACCGGTGTGCATCCAGGGTCTGGACACTGAGATCGTGGAAGAGTACAAATAGCTGGGGGTCCACCTCAACAATAAACTGGACTGGTCCACTAACACTGATGCCCTGTACAAGAAGGGCCAAAGTTGTCTCCATCTGCTGAGAAGACTGAGGTCCTTTGGAGTGTGTACGACACTGCTAAGAACATTTTACAGCACTGTGTTGGCATCTTTAATCTTCTACGCAGTGGTCTGCTGGGGCTGTGGAAGCTCTGAGAGGGACAGGAAGAGACTGAACAAACTGGTCAGGAGAGCTGGATCTGTCCTGGACTGCCCTCTGGACACCACTGAGGATGTAGGTGAGAGGAGGTTGTGTTTTTACTCACTGATGTGTGATTTATCATACACGAATTACATTGTGGAATATTACTTTTTTCACTCTAATTAAGTACTCTACCTATCAGTACATACTGGTATTCTGTGACACACACACACACACACACACACACACACACACACACACACACACATATATATATATATATACATATATATATATATATACATATATACATATATATACATATATACATATATATACATATATATACATATATATACATATACATATATATACATATACATGTGTATATATATATACATATATATACACACATATATATACACACACACACACATATATACATATATACATGCATATATATATATATACATATATATACATATATACATACATATATATGTACATATACATATATATACATATATACATATATATACATACATATATATACATATATACATATATATACATATATACATATACATACATATACATATACATACATATACATATATATATATATATATATTACTGTGCAATAGAGTAAATGCTGTACTCACTTTATCCTTCCCCACCATACGCAATTTGTGCAAAAACTGTGAAATTCTCTAGAATTTTTGGCAGTATATTTTTATGACAATATTTCTTATAGTTCTTTGTGGCAATATATATTTTTATATAGTCCTTTGTATAAAATGTACATATATATAGTCAGCTTTAATTTTGTATTTCTCTATTCTGTTGCTGTTTTTTCAACTGCTATTACCTGCTGCCTGTAACACCCGAATGGAGATTAATAAAGTTTTATATCTTCTTTTGCAGTAGGATTTTTACTTGTGTGAGTTCTTCTACATTGTGTTGGTAGTTTTCCTGAAGTAAAAGATGTGAGTACTGTGTTTGTTGCTTTCAGGGAGGCTGTATTGATGTGACAGAGGTGGAAGTCAGACAGGAAAAGCTGCAGTTTCATGGTGCTCGTGTTAAAACGCTCATCTATGAGGACGCATCAGAAACCTGAAAGACGGCTGGTTGATCCAGACAAGATGATCTGAGCTGCAGATCGGTCTGAAGGCTCCCGACTCGATTCTGAGGAAAATAAAATCAGTGTTCATGTGAGCGGGCAGCTCTTTGCGGCCTGAACACCTTTAAACCAGTCTGAACGTCCGCAAAGGAGAAGACAGAAATACTAGAGGCTTAAATAAAGTTCCTGGCCTGAGACTTTCTCCTGTCAGCGTTTTTACACACAAGGCGCTCAGCTGTGAAAGCTGATCTGGTGGGATGGTGGAAAGGCTCGGTGGTGCAGCTCAAACCGGTTTCTAATGCCAAACGGCCGTTTAGACCAACAGCTGCCTTATTAAGACTGAGAGGAGGCGAAGGTGGGACGCTATGTTTAGACCAGAGACAGACAGACGGGGGGGACATGTGTGTCATGTGCAGTGGTGAAGGAAGTATTCAGATCCGTTACTGAAGTACTAATACACGCTGAAAATGCTCTGTCACAAGTAAAAATCCTGCATGTTACTTCAGTAAAAGTATGTGAGTATAATGAGGCAAATGTACTTCAAGTATTAAAGTAAAAGCGTGCAGTAAAATGTCCCTGTGTCTGTCCTATCAGATCTCATCAGATTACTGTGACTCAGTCGTTCATGTCAAAGCAGGATTTTACTGTTGGAGCTGGTTGAGCTTCATTTGACTCTATTTTGTATCAGACTGTAACTAATGGTTCTTTTCATTCTGGATCAATCTGCTGATTATTTCCTCCATTAATCGATCGATCGTTCGGTTTGGAAACATTGTGAAAATAGTGAGAAATGTGGTGACGATGAGGCCAAAGTGACGCCTTCACAGTGTTTGTTTAGTCCAAAGCTCCACATTATTACAAACACATTCAGATCATTCAGATCAATAGTGGACTGATCGTTTCAGCTGTACTCATATAAACTGTTGGGGAATTTGAATTCTACCAAGCTTCATATGTTTGTGGGTAAAAATCTTAATTTGTAAAGTAAAAGTACAAAAGTAGTAGTACAAAGTAATAAGACAGACAAAGTACCACAAATTTGTACTTATACAGTACTTCAATAGATGTACGTTCCATGCATGGTATTCTGCACACTCTGCTCAAATTCATGAGCTGTGGTGATATTTCATGATCATAAAGAGACGATGAAACAATCATCCACAATTTAGTGTACGAGATGCTGCGTGCTAGCTGCTCTGTGAGACTGCTAGCATGGCTGCTTTGAGATGAATCCTAACATCAGCATGCTAACATGCTCACATGAGAAAGCTAACATGCTATTATTTAGCATGTGTAATGTTTACCCTGCTCATCATCTAAGTTTAGCACATTAGCACGTTAATATTAGCTAATTAGCAGTCAACACAAAGTCCAGCTGAGGCTGATGGATTCATACAGCCATGGTTTCATTTGTCACCTCTAGGAACCAATCCTGTCAACCTGTGGGCGGGGCTATGGAAGCCAGGTGTAGCTACTTAATGCTTTTTTACAAGCTACATGTTGAGCCTTCATGTTCACGTTCAGGGATGTTAAAATCCTAGGGCCAAAGTGCAGTCTGCATCAGGTGAAGGTGTACTTTGTACAAATATGTTCAAATTTATAGTCAGTGAAAACCAGGTGATCATCAACATCTAACAGAAAACAGAAAAAAAGAAGTTACCTGTACACTCTGCAGATGGCGGTTTATTTCAGAGTCCAGATACAACCAACTCTTCCTCCCGCTCTCAAACAAACTGAAACACTTGTTTCACTGTTTAGCCATTAATGAGAGGATGTCCCCTTCCTGTCCGTTCGGCCATGATGTCCACACGACTGGCGACACGTTTACAGTCTGAAAGACACTTCTGTTAGAAACAGGTGCATAAATACAGAAATATTTGAATGAGGTTTGGTCTGCGTGCTGCAGAATAACCACAGAAGCGACGCCTGGTTTTTGTCCAATGTTTCTGCTCAATTTATTGGAGGTGAAAACTGAGACAGAACATTCTGACTGTCAGCTAATACAAACATATTTCTGTTTCATCATAAAGCATTAAAGCTGAAGATACACACAAGCTTTTTAGAGTGGATCCATCTGTTCTTCAACACACTAACGATGGAACCGAACAATTCAGAGAAACGAGCAGTGATCACATGATGAAACCTAAATACAAACCAATAATAAGCACCAGCAAACCGTATCAGACAGAAGTCAAATAAAAAGGATTTCAGTGAGTCCCTCTGAGGTTCTGTATTCTTCAGGTATAAGCTACAAACTGTGAAACATTATAGAAGCAAACAAAACCTAAAAAATGAAAAGTGTTGTCAGATCACGTGTCTTACACTTCTGTCACATCAGATCAGAACGTGGACAAAGCAAAAATACACAGAAACAGAAAAAAAAAAAAAACACAGATGGTCTGCAGTGAGAACTGTGTGGACTCAGCTGGTTAAACCAGATGTGCAACGAACATGTGACACAAACCAACCAATGACTGCAGTGACTCGGGAAACTGTTTCGTGTGATACGTTCGAGGATTTCTGGAAACATTTTCTCACTGGACATGATGTGAGAGTTTGAAATCTGGCCAATCAGGAGGGCGGACCCTCTGAACCGTCGAGGGGGGAATTCTCTACTCGCGTTCTTACGTTTGCTCTGATCCGAACACTGAGCCTCATATCAACCACAGCACCGACGAGAGCAGCCTGAAGGCACTTCCTGTTTCAGTGTGCTTTAGTAGCGACGCTCAGTCAGTTCATCAGAGCAGCTGATTGGCCCACAGGGAAAGTGTTTCCAGCCTCGCCGATCAGGAGCAAAGAAGAAGTTTATAAAAACTAAATTCTTACTGAGACACTTCAGAGCCTCCGGAGGGGAGACGGTGCTGGAAACTGTGTGTGTTTACATGTGAACATGTGATGAGACATGATGAGGAAATAATTTATCATGTGATCAGCAAAATGGGGTTTTGCTTCAGTCATCTGTTCCAGAGCAGAAAACCTTTTTTTAACAGTTTTAAATTCATGAAGTTTTGATAAGAGTCTGGTGGAAACTTCACATCACTTCTCACAATGAGAGAAACTACAGTTAGTGTCCAGACGACAGTCAGATGAATGATTCAAACCTGCTCAACATGTTTTAAGTGTTGTTGTTTACAGACTCCATCATGTAACTGAAACACATCTTTCCGAGTGAACTGAGAGGCCTTCAGACTGAGAGGTTTAGTCTCTGGGTAAGAACAGACCCGGTCAGCTGACGTCAGGACGCTGAGGGAACATCGGACGACTCAAACTTTACGTTTCACGTCATGAATCCGATGGTTTCAGACGGTCTGCAAACAGACGCAGCCACAACATCAGTGGGTTGTTCTTCACCAGAGAGGAAATCTCGGCGTCGAAGCCACAAAACAACAAGACATTAACGCTTTAACACAAAAAAAACAACCTTCAGCTGAGGAACCGAAACCACCAAAACTGTGACGAAAGGAAAGATGTCGCTCGAATGTGGACGAGCTGCTGTTCAAAGCAACAAACAGACGAAAGGAAGTGAAAACAGCGAACAAGCAGAACAAAAGTCTGGTGGTCTCGTCTTTAATCTTTTATTTGTCTGTGTGAGACCACAGTCTGAGCGTGTCCAACATGTCACCTGACAGTCAGGAACAGGGCGAATGAGTCGAATCAATAAGGGACCAAAGGAAAGAGACAGACAGGTTCTGATCTTTTGTTTGGTCCATTCATCCGTCAATCAAACTGCAGATTCTCATTGAAACCTGTCGGCTCACATCACTCATAACTGGAGGGAATCAATTCCAAAATGCAACGCAGTCGCTTTGGATAAATTTACAACCTGAAATTCACCAGCTGATTTCTGAAAAAGAGCCGTTTGGAGACTTTTTAACTCTGATTTGAATTTAGAGATCACTAGAGGAGGGCGGGCGTCTTTAAGACTGGAGGTCTGATTCTGGAGTGAAGCTCCTGCAGAAAACAGCAGAAGACGCGAGTGAAGTTCAGGCTGAGCAGCAGGAAACGGAATGATCAGAAAACAGAGAAGGAAACGTCTTCGCTGGTTCGTTTCTTCTGATGGAGCTCCGACAGTCAGAACCACAGGAAGTAGACCAATCACAGCCCTGCGATGTCAGCTAGTCCGAGAGAAAGGAAGTGACATCACAGCGCTGAGCAGGAGGGTGAGCCGGACGCAGGCGCTGAAGACCGTTTGTGGAGGCCAGGGAGGATGATGAAGATGAAGATGAGAGAAGCTGGAAACCGTCTTCATCCTTCTCAGTCTGATTTCTTGTCGCTGCTTGCCTGCAGACAGAGAGCAGGGCACAGTGTGAGCGCCTCCTACAGGCTACAGTGTTACATTACATCCAGTCTGCAGGGCCACAAAGATTAAAGTGACTGTGTAGAGGTTAACTTAAACATCACACTTTCAGAAATCTCATCCTATCAGGATCTGAAGCCGCTCTGTTACCGGGTGAAAAAAGGATCAGACCAATAAACTAAATGAAGCTACATTCTGGAGTGACAGTCAAACTAACCAATCACATTTCCATTAGCGGCGATCAATGACTCGGATTATCCCGATCAATAACGGTTCATTTCATCTCGTGTGGTGAATAATCGTGGACGACAAGCGACGTCCCGGCAGAAAGACGAGCGTGTCACAGTGTTTTTGCTTTCCCTCACAGAGTTTGAGACAAACGGACCAATGGGAGCACAGAGCTCCAGACGACCAATGCTGCGAGGGGATTCTTTCAACCTGGAACCAGATCCAACACAAAACCAGCTAACTGATCCCAGGCCTGTCCTCGTATCATGTGCAGGTACGTGTGTATTTCTTGGTATGTTATATAACTGTATCATCACCCTGAGTGTGTGTGTGTGTGTGTGTGTGTGTGTGTGTGTGTGTGTGTGTGTGTGGCAGAAAATAAAGCGGCGCAGCTGCTGTTACATTGATCACACACACACAGACACACACGAGCAGCTAAATATAACTGAAACAGAGCTGCAGGGTCCTCGTACACACTCACATGTTTGTGCTTCCCTCATAAGGACTCTCATTCATTCCTGAAAACAAACTTCTAATGAACCATTAAAACCACGTTTGAACCCTCAAACAGCCTTTTGAAGCCAACGTGTCCTCGCTCCCCAGCTCTAAAACGAAGCCAACAGCTCGTACAGCGACACACACACACACACACACACACACAGAGCAGCGATGGGTATGAGCGCTGCATTGATTACTGATCAGCTCGACACGCAGCTGATCGATGTGTTGGAAATGTTTTTTTTCCTGGAAATCGCCTCTGAGAGGTTGTTCTCTGTTTGACACATCAGATACCGTTTTGAATGGAAACAGCCTTCCTGTTGTTAGGCTAGCTGCTATCCTCAAATTCCTTCACAGTGCATCATTGTCAAAGCTGCAGGAGCGCCTGAAGGCTCACGCAACAGGTTTCCTGCCACACAGAAAACAAATTCCTGATGAGTGACAACAAGTCGAGTCTCCAAACCTTTAATACAGAAACAGATCGACAGCCAGGAAACAGCGCTGGAAAACATCAGAGAAAATCTTCTGTTCTTTCGACGGAGAGCTCACGAGCAGACGGCGCAGATGTGGATTTAATCTTCCCCTGTTTCACTTCATCTAATATTTGAGCCAATAAAGTCGATTTGATGACTCAATCTGGAAACAAGCATGACTGTTTCCTCACAGCTGTAAAGTAATAAACAGCCACGAAGAGTTTAGAGCGGCGAGCAGCTTTCACATCGAGGCCGTCGGCTCGCTCCATTCAGACGCTCTGCAGAGCTCTGCAGGTGTAAAACAACAGACAGGTGACGGTCCAGCTTGATTTTCAGATGTTCAGACGTCCAGGCTACAGAACCACCATGCGAACGCAACAAGAGCTGTGATTGGTCAGTTTGGACTGACAGGACATTCATGCCTGCTGAACTGAACTGATCACAGTAACATTACTGCTGGATGATACGGTCCAATACAACAGGAAGTCATTAAACGGGTTACATTAATCATTGCAGCACTAGAAACTAAGTAACCTCGTCCTTTTCTGACAGACGTCATTAGTGTGTGTGGTGTGTGTGTGCGTGCGTGCGTGCGTGCGTGCGTGTGTTACCAGCAGTTTGCTGTGCTCGTCCAGCAGTCTGTCGTACTCCACCGTCAGATTCTCAGCCTGTTTCTTCATTGCGCGAACGTCGCTGTCAGACTTCTGCAGAGCTGCAAAACATAAACCAGAGGAGGAAAATAAATGAATACATTTACACTTAACAAGTACTGGACTACAGTACTTGTACTTTAAAAAGTATTTCCATTTTATGCTACTTTATACTTCTACTCCACTACATGTCAGAGGGAAATAAACTTTTTGTCACTACATTTGTGTCACAGATGAGTCTCTTTTAGTTCTTCTGCTCGCTGGACTCTCCTCTACAAAATAATAATAAACTTTATTCATGCAGCACTTTTTAATTACAGCGACCAGCGAGCAATAACAGAAGGCTTTGTTTCAAAGAGATGTTTTTAGTGATTACAAAGATTTCACTGATTCTGTTCCAGTTCCAGATCTCCTGACCTGACTGTTAAACCAGGTCGCCTTTAGTCCTGATCCAAGACTTCAGTCCTGCCAGAGGATCTGAGGCTGAGGTTCATAGCAGAGCAACGATATAGCGATGTAACTGGGACCAGACCATGAAGGGTCTTGAAGGTGCTGAGCGGTAACCAGGTAACCAGCTTGCCGTTGGAATACTACGCCCTGGTTTCTGCCTACAGGTTCGACGTTAGCCGGCAGGGAGACGAGGAGTGTTTGTGAACTGGGACTTTGGTTCATTTAGCTGCAGAATGTTTTGGCTGGTCTGTCATGGAGGTGTTCAGCTCCTCCTCCTCCACCTCACCCCTCGCCTCTTTAGTTCTCCTTCACCTCCTTACCTTTCTTGGTGGTGTCCAGCTCCTCCTTCAGGGTCTTCACCTCCTCTTTCAGGGTCTTGTTCTCCTCCTGAGGTCCCACTCCCTTCTTCCCGGCCTCTGGCACCTCGACACCGGCGTCACGGAGTTTCTATTCAAACAGGAAAAAAAGGCAACGTGTCAACGTTTCGCTGATTCTCCGTCTTTAAGAACCACAACGTTTAACATCCACACAAACACTGAATGTGACTGTGACAGCAGACACGTCTCCAGTCTCAGGCTGCTGAAGCAGTGAGACTGTTAGTGGTGATGAAACATGAAGTCTGCTTGATGTCTGACATACAGGTGAATGAAGGCTGCAACTAATTGGCCAATTATCTCTCAGATTAACTTAGTGTTAACATAATGCACATAGTTAAATGCTTTTAGGATGCCTTGTTCCCTTTGCTGTGTGTCTGTTATATCCACCTTAACATCAGCACGCACTGCAGAACTACAACATGAAATGAAGAAAAGCTGCAGATGAGGAAGGAGGAGGAAGAAGTCATGAAGACGCTGAGATGAGCTGAAAAGAACTCTGTGAGGCTGAAGTTGGTTTCTGGTTGGTGATCAGTTTGTATCCGCCCACTCGGGACCAGCAGGTGTTCATACCAAACGCCTCCTTACCTCTCAGCCCTGACCTCAGAGTGACAGCTGCGCTCTGTGTCACTATTTAATACTGTAGCAACAGGGAATCCTGCTTTCTGATTGGCCGATTTACCTCTTCTACTGTATATGGACACTACAGACATACATGTTATAAATGAAAACACAGACAGACAGACAGGGAGGGAGACAGACAGGCGTTTCTTCTGCTTTTCTGGTGCTTCTGTTTATTTGTGCCTATTTAAAGTGAAGCGGTAACAGATTTTCTGTAGCTTCATGTTGGAGTTTCCGATGTTTCATAAGTTCAGGTTTTACTTTGTACAGCGTAGTTTTTTCTGTTTCCCTCATCTCATGTTATTTCTCACTTATTACCAACATCAGGGTGTGTGTGTGTGTGTGTGTGTGTGTGTGTGTGCAGGACAGACTGTAAATAAAGATGGACGACTCATCTCCACTTCCTCCCACTGTACAACAGTGGAGCCAGACAACACAGGTGCTGCATGTTGTGCTGATAATGGGTGGAGCTACGTATCAAGGTCCCGCCCACACACCCACCTGCCTTCAGAAAAACGTGAACATACATCAGCGTGGTGCGAACTACCTACAATGACAGAATGGACACAATGGTCCATGTCCAATCTGCTAACATGGAGGGGTCGGGGGTTTACGAGCTATACCGCAGCCAGCCTCCAGGGGGGTGGTGACATGCTGACAGGCCGTCATGTCGTCCATCTTTACGGTTGGCAGCGTTTGGTATTTACACCCATCTACATCGATGTCACTGTGACTACAGACATTTGATATTCTGGCTTCAATGCGAGTCGAATGAATCCAGCTCGTTCGGCTCCTCTGACCTGCTCGCAGTTACCTGACGAGGCAGCGGGCCAGGCTTTAAGCTCTGCACTCAGCTGTTTCAGAGCAGTCAGCATCCTGTGAGGAACTAGTGGCGGCTACAGGCGTGGTTCAGGTGTGACGACAGCGAGAGAAGCGCCAACAATGGCGGCTTCTAAAGAGGTTAGCGTAGATGCTGCTGAAGCATCAGCTCCATCGGAAGGGGAGAGGATTGTTCAGTGAAGGAAGAGCAAAGAACACTGAAGGAGAAGATGTTTGCATTCCTCTTCCAACTGGCTTCACCGTGAGTTTCACTCTTCGCTGATCTGATTGGTTGAAGTTATTTGGCGGTAGACAGGTAGTTCATCCAATCATGTCAGTTTCCTGGACGGTTCTGTGTCACCTGCAGTCAGGTTAAGCTCACTAAATCTGAACTGGTTTTATTGTCTATAAGGTGTGTTCCTCTTTATCGTGAGTATTAACTTGATTATTTAATGGAAATTAAAGTAAAAAAAGACGAGAGATCTTGATGTGGTCTCTCATCCAAATGACATCAACGTTTTCCTGAAGCTGACGGTGCTGAAGCATCCATGTTTGGGTCTCACCTGGAAACCAAGCATCACCTCATTATCACGTTCAAAATATAGGTTTGAGGTCGAACTTTAAAGAACTGAAAAATAAAAGTCCAGGTTTTGTCAAATGATCAATATTCACCTTGAGTCAAGTCACTAAACCACGTTCAAATACTAGAAAATTAAAGACTGATGAGACTGAAGCGGTGGAGCTTCCTTCAGCTGCTGAAGAGTCATCACGGTCGTCAGAGTGACGGAGAGAAACAGGTGCTGAGCTTCAGACCTTTAACTGAGGAGGCTTGGCCATAAAACCTGATTTTACTGCTCTGAACCGAATCCAGCAGCACGAGGTCTCAAGTTCAGAAAGGCCACGAGGATCCTCATTGAACACCGCTTCACAAATAATCTGAGAGCTCAGTCAACACGACGCCAGTCAGGAAAACAAAAACAAACCGCACGAGCAGCAAACAGCGAACCTTCAAGAAACTATTCAAACTCTTCCAAATGCTTTAACTAGACGTTAAAGTTCAGTGCAGCAGCACGACCCCTGTGACTGTCCTACGATTACACATGAGCTCCTGAAGTCCACAACCGTCACTAATAAATCTGCTGTGTTCTGTGGTTCAGTCCACAGCTGTCTGTTCACTACCACTCATCTATGAAACAGCTTCAGCTCACTGATCTGTTGCTCCTCCACAGAGTGAACACTGATCACGGCTGCTGTGAACATCTTTCACTACAGACTGTGGAAGCAAAGTGGTGCTGCAACGATGAATGACATCAGCATCCACCCACACGCTCATCCATCATGTCTGCAGCTTCTCCAGCGTCTCACATTTTCTACCTTTTCTTTGTATGTAGAGCACCACTTTTGTGGAGTTCATTTTTTCTATGCAGCTTTCTCCGTATTACATCTGTTTGCTGGTTCAAAAGTGTGACGCAGATGCTGAGGAAGACTTCTGAGGAAGGATCGTGCTGTTGGCTTTACCAGTAACACGTCTGACAACACGTGAACGAGCATGTACGCACACGCACACATCGAATCGTGACACCTTCAGTAACTGCCTGAAGTGAAATTACACCATCCTGTCAAAAATAGAGAGCACTATCAGAGCGTCACGTGTGTTCCTGCAGGACTGCGGCAGCGCCACATTACTGACCTTCGCGGCTCCAGACAGATCACACACACACAGAGAAGCCGATTATTCTCAGAATATGGAAAATAAACTCCTAAAATAAAATCTGAATGGCTAACAAACGAAATGCTTAGTGAGAGATTGTGCTGAGCTACAGAAGCTGGTGGACCAGAGGCTAGACAGGAAGTGATGTCACGACATGAGCTCCGCTGCACGCTGACTGACGACCGTTACAAACATGACTCAGGCTTGCATAAACACAGGACGACCGCACATTTAATTAGTAGGGAAGAAAGGTGGAGTGTGATGATAAGGGCGTAGTCAGGAGTGTGACGAATGAAAGTATGTGTGTGAGTGTTGATACACACCCAAACCAAACTAGAAAACACATTTCCCACACGCACGCACGCACGCGCACACACACACACACTTTTAAAAAACAACACACAGAATAAAACGGATTTCAGAAGGGCCTGAAAATGCTCTGAGCTGCAGAACAGCTGACAGTCAAATCACGACCCTGCTGTTCTCACAAGGCCTGTGAACATGTGCTGCAAACACTGAACACACAGGAAGAGGTGGGGGGGAGCAGTCGTGACAGCGGTGAAGAGGCTGTAGCAGTAGTAGTAGTAGTAATATTAGCATTCAGTGATAATACAACCAGTTTTAAATGCATTACTGCCAACACCAGGATGAAGTATCTCACTTCATTAACACGATGCACTTATCTGTGGGGGTGTCCATCAAGACTTAGCATGTTTGTAAAATACGAGGAGGAGAACTAACGTAAAATGAAGTCATCAGTGGTAATAAATGGGTGAAAAGCACACTGAAACTTCTGATCGGAGTCTGTTCCTCAACATCATGTGAGGAACATTCCTGATATCTGACTCTGTGGAGGGTGGGATCAAACTGTGGTGGTGTGTCACAGATGGCTGTGAGAGGAGACAGCTGCTGAAACCTGCAAAAGCTGCAGAAGCTTCCCGACGGTGTGGAAACGGTTTCAGCGTCAAACAAACAAACTATATTAACTACTCGACTTTCAATCATTAACAGGAACTCGTGTTGCTGCCAGAACTTCCTGAAACACAAAACACGTAGACATTTATCTGGAGATCATGAATCAACTGTGTGCGTGCATGTGCGTGTGTGTGTGTGTGTGCATGCATTTGTCACATGCAGATGAAGCAATTTCTTCTTTTAGCAACTAGGACTTGGTGATCTCTTCACAAACCCAGGTCAGATTACCACAGAGCAGATATATGGGTGTGTGTGAGACAGAGAGTGTGTGTGTGTGTGTGTGTGTGTGTGTGTGTGTGCGTGTGCATGTGCATGTCCACATTGTGAATGAGCTACACAGACTGTGTGTGTTATGTGTATGAATATTTTCAGTGTTTATGTGGGCTCAGCTCTGCAGCTGTACAGTGCTGCCCCCCACTGTTGAGTTGGAGACATAGCAGCGTTGTTGACTGTCACACATTGAGGACATGTGCACGCCTGAAAAGGCATTTTCAAGTTTTTTTTTGTTTCATCTTGTCGAAGGTGACGCTTTCTACAGACAAAATGTCATAAGAATGTATTTTTTTATCTTAGAGAATAAGATGAAATGCTAAACTTATTAGCAAACAGTTGCTTATTTCCACATCCAGCAGCTACAGAGCAACATAATTGATGTGTTGATGAATGTCAGTCAAGTATTCTCTCTCTTTTAGCTCTGTTTTTGGTCTCCTCCAGCTCCGGAGGGAAATATCTGGCAGTTAAACTGCTAAATGATCCGCTATGTTCACCAGCTGGTCTCTAACTGTGTCTGTCTGCTCAGCAGGGGGTGTTCAGTGGCTTTTAACAGCTTCTTCTCTGAAAACGACACGAACAGACAGAGACATAAACAACAAGCTGAAAGTTACTACAAAACTCTGAGGGCAGCTGCAGTCAGCTGGTAACTGCGTTCACATTATAAAATGCAAGTTAAATAGCCACTTTAGGGTTAAATATTTCTTCTTAGTGTGTGTGTGTGCGTCACCTCTTGCAGCAGCTCATTTTCCTCCATGTATTTCTTGGCAGCGGTGCTGGCGCCCTCCGCCTGTTTCTTGAAGGCTTCGTTGGAGGCCATGAGTGAGGCCTGCTGGGAGAGCAGAGTGGCAAGACGACGCAGCAACCTACACAGACACACACAGGCACACACAGACACACACAGACACACACAGACACACACAGAGTCAGTGAGGTCACAAAGACTGAAGCCTCATCTGTGCACAACCACAACACCCGAGGACTCAGCTGCTCGCTGCAACCCAGGTGAGACAGCAGAGGCACCAGAAACCAGAGCCAGTCTGTAAGTTAAATTGCACACTAGCACACACGTGCAAACCAATCCGAGACCATCTCCCAGTTGGTGTGCCGTATGATTGAGACCACTGAAGTGATGAAGTGAGCTTTTTGTTTCTGCTGTGTTTGAATCAAGTGTGTTAACGACGATAAAATGACCATTTCTGTGAATGGAGTCTGGTGGCTAGCAGCTGTTCCTGCTTAAACAAAAGGATCAAACGCTTTAACATCAATGTCGATCTCTGTAGGGATCTTTTCTATAATGTTGTCAGACGACAATCTGAGTTGTCAGCGGCAAAACAAGTAGTTTTACTTGGACGGACACCTGGAGGAATTACACTGCAGCCTGTTTGGTGGCTGCCGGCTGCACCGCTCTGACTCAGTACTGGTAAAACTTTGACCTAATTTGACTGGAATAGTTTGGGACACTGAAATCTTCCATGACACCACTGGCACTAATTTTTCCAAACAGAAACCCTCATGAGATGCAGTCCAGTGTGCTGCTACTTAACCAAAACTGACATCTCTAGTTTGAACCCCTGAGCCTGTGGAAACTGGACGACCTGCTCCAACAGGAGGAGTCACTGCTGATTTTTATTATCTACAGTGATAATACACAGCTGGAGTCAATCTGACAGGAAGAGCGAAGTGAGAGCAACAACATCAAAACACCATCTGAGCCCTGTTAGCCATGAATATAATGTGTGTGCAGTTCATCCATATAGCCAGAAACAAACAAACCAAATGCAGATGTTTCCACTGAATGTTTCAGTTAAAGCATTAACATCCTGCCTTGAAAGGGAGTTCACTGTTCAACTGGCTCGTGTTGACACAGAACATCGGCTACAGCGACAGCTGCATTAGATCTATGGGAGAGACACCAGTGGAAGAAACTGGACTGTGATGCTTGTGCATTAGTGAGATATACATTAAAACAGCAAAGCAACTCTTCCTCAGCTGGCCGAGGACGTGACAGCAGGATGATCAGACTGTCCGCAGGAACAGCCCATCATCGATCACACAGAGAGGGCCCTCATTACAAACAATCCACAGCTCACCGTTCAGGGGTGTGAAAACCATCGGCACTGGTTTACACAGATGTGGAAAACAGTGATCTGGTCACACCAGTCATCCTTCACCATAAGGTGAGTCAGTGCGTGTGTGGCGTACAGAATGGTGTAGGCCTGAAAGCTTGACCTCACAGTGAGGTCTGGTGGGCTGTTCTGCTGAGGGGGCATTTTGCTGCCATGGTCTGGGTCTACTTGTCCCTTTAGAGGGAAGGGTCACTCCAAGTCAATACAGAGTTGTTCTGAGAGATCACCTTTAATCTACAATGAAACATCTCTATCCTGATGGGAGTGGTCTCTTCCAGGAAGACGGTGCCTCCGTCCACGGGACATGAGGGCTCACTGGACGCTTTGATGAGTGTGAAAGCAGTGTGGATCAGATGCTGTGGCCTTCACAGTCACCAGATCTCAAGCACCTATAAGACCGATGTGTCAGACAGCGCTCTCCACCACAAACATCAAAACACCAAATGAGGGAAGATCATGGTGTCCATCCGTCCAGACAGAATCAAAGCTCTGACACGTTCTGGCCCGACACCTTCCTCACACTCTTCATGCTGTTTTTCCTTTAAGTTGTCACCTATTGGTATATATGTACCCTGTTACCCCTGACATTTCCCAGCTGAGGTGTGTGTGCTGTACGTGTTGTGCACGCTGTGCGTGGCGCTGACAGGCTGTGATGTAATGGTGACTCACAGCAGGGGTGGGTGGGGCTGTAAGGGGAGAACTGCAGGGGCAGAAATAAAGGATAACTGCCTCCATTCCTCAGGTCTCCAGACACTGAGAGAGAGTTATTTATACACATTTTTTTCAGGTATTCATCAAACAAACTGTTGGACACATTAAAACGTTGGCCTGATGAAGGAACTGGATGAAAAGTCAGAGGATCACCAGGAAGAAGATTTATCAGACTGCTGATCTGAAAGCTGAAATAAATTCTTCTGCAAACTTCACAGCTGAAAATTTAAACCGTTTCCATCGCTGATCTAAGGTTCAGCGTTTTGCTTGGACGCTTCAGAGACGTCAGCATGCAGGAGACGATGCTTTCAGTTCTAAATATGGCCATCAGTTAATTCACAAGCTTGAAATAATCTGATCAGCTGCTGGCGCTTCAGCCTTTCCATATTTTCTTCTGAGTCACAGTGCCAGATCACAGCGGACTGTCTGTGGAGGGCTCGGTCTAAACGCTGGAGCACTTCCTCCTGGATTCTGTGTTACAGCAGCTGCGGCATCACATGTTGCAGCGCTGCGGTGAGTCACCGAGCAGCTGCTGCAGACACCAAACAGAGACAAACACTGACCAGACTGAGCCGACGCCGCAGCTGCCCCCTACAGGCAGACTGAGCCGACGCCGCAGCTGCCCCCTACAGGCAGCACGCAGGCTCCACATGGTGGGTTTGTTAAGATTCAGACAGAACAATTATGCAGAGACCCGGATTAGTCAAAGTCAGATGGCTCAAGTATCCAATTCATTCATTCCAATAACAGAAACTCTAGAACTCTAATGAATGACTCTTTTTGTTTCTGTTTAACGCAGTGGTACTTGCTGTCGTACTTGAAACTACATTGCTAGCATTACATCACAGTAAACTTAATATCTGCTGGTTGCAGAAACGTCACATCGAGATAATTTCAGTCTAACGAGATACAACAAGAAGTAACTGCCCAATTAATCGATAAAGAAATCTGTGAGTTGCTGCCCTACTTATCATATCATATTTTGTTTCATATACATGTAAACAAAACTTCACTGTAAATGAAACGGAAGCAGCAGCTTGTTTAAAGTGGCGTTCAGATGCTGTTGAGCTTTCAGAGAGTTTTTCTTTGTTTGATAATCAGTAACTTCTCAGCCCGACAACAAGCTTTCCTCCAATAACAACACGCCATGTCACAGACCTCTAAAGCCAACCACACTTAATTCATGTTTGACCCTTCCTGCGGGTTCAGCCAACCACGGCCCAAGACAGATTCACACCTCTGAACACTGTCCAATCAGGATCAGGCAGGAGGATTAACACTGTACAGTGACTGGTGTGTGTGTGTGTTCTCATTGACAAACACACAGCTGCTCATTCTTTCCATCCTACTGTAAAATTCCTCTGCATTTAGATCCGTGTGTGTGTGTGTGTGTGTGTGTGTGTCTCACAGGCAGAGCAGCAGGGCGAAGCCAGCGATGTATTCATTCCTCTGAGCTCTGAACAGTTTCATGTGGATGTGTTCGATGGCCGTGGGGTTGTTGGTCAGATCCACCTTCTCCGTCACGCTGTACTTCCTCACCTCGCGAACAGCATCTGCACACAAAAGATAAAACATCACGTCACCGTCCGAGTTCACAAAACAAGTGTGAGCAGTTTCCAGTTGTAGTTGATGGTCAAACAGTTTTCATGCTACACAAAACACACACTGACACAATCCACGTCAGTGTCTGTTTGTTTACAGCTGAACAGAAAAGTTCAACTGGACACGTTCTTCACTGTGTGCTTGTGTCTGATCACACACACACACACACACACACACACACACACACACACACACACACACACACACACACACACACACACACACACACACACACACACACACACACACACACACACACACACACACACACACACACACACACACACACACACGACAGGAGCACCACTTTCTGTCCCACAATGCAACGCTCTGCATTTTCAGCAAAATTCTAAATGTTGCAAAAAAGAAAAAAAAACTAAGAAAATGCAAATGAGGCCAGTTTTCATGTACTGGTTAGAGGTGAATAATCGAGGCTATGCAAAGTGTAGTTTCATCAGAAGTCAGAAGTCGGCAGTATGAGCTACGTTACGCACGGCTACAACAAACGAAGCAGAAGAAGAAGAATGTTAAAAAAACCTGAAACAGCACGAGTCGCCTTAAAACACCTGAGAGAAAAATGGAGAGACGTCTGCAGGAAGTCGTTTGTTGTTTGCAGTCTGTAATTGTTCTTTCATGTCAGCTAGTTTGGTCACGTTTTACGCCATCCAGCTAAGAAAGCGTTCAGTTATTTAAGACAACACAGACTCTCACCAAACGGCGTCTGGGTTCCACAGTGAAAGGCCACAGAACCAGACTCTGAATGAAAGACTAACACAGGTCCACTTCACCAATGAAGCAGCCGAACACGTGACGGATGGGTGAAGAACCCGCCCATCACGACAGGGAACCCGACCTGAGTAAGACCTCCTCGCCATCGCACTACAGCATGGGCCATCATCAGCCATCAGGAAAAACAACAAGACAAACAGAGGCAGGACAGATCAGGTTGAAGGTATCAGGGGCCTTTTCCAACACTAAGACACCCCCTGCCAACCTCATCATCCAGGAGAGGAAGGCTGCGACGTCACCACAAGGACCAACACATCATCATCATCCTACCGGTGATGAAGGACGGTGTACGGCGGTCCTAAACACAGCGCGCCACCCTGCCAGGGCCACCACAGTACCGACGACACTAACACATATGAAACACTGAAACAAGGTCCAACCAGTGGACACAAGAACAGCTCAGTCGTGAACAGTGTCATCTAGTGTATCCTGGAGAAGCCAGAGAGAAGATTCTCCTGTTTGCGAGCGTCACATCAACAGCGAACTGAAGGCAGAGAGTTGTTACAGAGTTGGTGGTGTGAGGGTCCTCTTGTACAGTGTTTCAAACAGCTTGGCCACTGCAATAAAAATGAACTTAAACAGACACTTCTGGGTGCAGCCATGCACCGAAAATAAATGGGAAATGTAATTTATATACTTGATCAGATTTTGAATGTTTCTGTTGTAAAGGAACAGTGGATTCATATTAAACTGTCGAACTAATGGTATGAAATAAAAGTATTCCAAAAACTATATGCTTTATATGTTATGTATGTTATACTCTGTATGTGTATGACAAACACATGATTACAGGTTAATTTAAGAACAAACCTAACTGAGAAAAATACCATCTGTGTGTTTTCTCCGTTTTGTGATTGATCAAGTTTTATCAGGGCATTGGCTTTAACTAGCCTTAGCTTTACGATACGCTTCACTGATTCTGAAATTAGAGCGTGTAATTGTGTGTTTCTCTGCTTTTTTAAAGGCTCATCCCAGAGAGAAATCAGACGGCGTCTCTTCCTGGAATTCCTCATGTGAGCTACACAAGGCGCACCATTGGCTGGTTTACTGGCCCCATCGCAGACGTTGCCTCAGCGTGTGTCATACATCATAACACTGACCCAATTAATCAACGATGGAATTCATTGCCAACTATGTTTAGTGATGAGGAGGCTGTAACCTTCCTCACGTAACAGAAATTTTCATAATTTCAGCTCTCTGAATGACGTCATCTCGTTGTCTCTTCTTCTGTGGTGGTTTAATGGCACTGACGGGAGGATCAGCCCCACCAGCTGTTTATCTACAACAAATAGCGAATCACACTCACACAGGGAGTGTTCGTTCATGTTTTACACATTTTCAGTAAATTCACATAAAGTTTGCGATGCATTTGGATGGAAGCCCGGCTAGTGACGAGTGAAGGAGATGTTGTGTTTTCCTGCTGCATCACTGATGTAAACGAACCTTTAACAGGGATTTAAAAAAAAAACAACCAAAAAACGCACAAATTTATTCTGAGACAAAGAAAACTACTGAGACACGTACCGATGAGCAGGAAGACGAGGATGGCGATGGCAACCATGAATGAAGTGTTTCCATAGAGAGCGATTGTTTGGATGATTCGAGATTTGAAGATCTTATTCCACCTGGAGGGTCAAACACACAATCACATGACACTGCAGTAGAAAGCAGATACTAACAGCACAATAAAATACAGTAGACGCACACAGTATGGGTTAGATTACGCCTGTACAGACAGACATGACAAACCTGGAGCGCTGGCTCCATCTGGTGTCCAATCAGAACACACAGGAGCAAAATATCTGACAACAGGATTACTGTTCAGTTACCTCATTTCAAAGTTACAGAAATCAGGAGACAACAAACCAGTAAGTGTTTAAATGTGGAATAACAGGAAATCAAACGCACTGCATGTGTAATATATACACCGAGTACTTTTACTTTGATTCTGGGAAATAAACTCCTGGCATTTAGTTCATCCTTCAGGATGTTTGAACACGTTGGATCCAGTTCTTTACAACAAACTTTTATTTTGTGTTTTCACACTTTTGATCTCTACCGAATTCAAAAAGAAGAATTAAAGAAATTCTGTTTCATGCCCTGAAGTAAACTCCGTGTTGTTCTGTCTGCCTGTCACTTTACACTGAAACACTGACTCTGCAGCAGCTTGTGGTTAAAAAGGTCAGATTTTATACGAGGAGATATTTTACATTTTTATTGAACGGCTCAGTCCTGCTTGTCTATTTTTGTCATGAACGTCGCTCAGAGTTTCTGCTCAGTACACTGTGATAAAAACAGTCTTCAGTGAAGTCTCTGTTCTGAGTATTGAGGTAATGAGAGCTGCTCAGTTCTCAGTCAGGAGGTCTGATGGGTTTTAATTTGATCACACAGACACAGAGTTGCTGTGTGTCAGAGAACACACTGAACCCTGCTTCATACTTCTTCAGCTGAACTGTCTGACTTTCGGCCAAGGCTTCCTCTCATGGATCCAACACCACGTTGACGTGATACTTAGCGACGGATGGATGAAACCATATGAAGCTTCATAATGAAGCTTCAACCGCATCAAGACCAGAGACGTCCGGTGGCTGGAGCTGAAGCTCTACAACACCTCTCTGATTTTCAGTTTTACTCGCATGGGAGAGTCCAAGAAGTTTGTGTGCGATTACATCAGAGACACTTTTGTTCAGAAAAGCTGCATTAAATGTAGACTTTACTGTTCAAAATGTTACAGGAAAAATAGTTGCATTGTCCAAAAAAACCCAGATATAAAATATTTTTGCAGACCTGAAATATTAATGTACTTCAGTTTAGGTGTTTTTAACTTCATGTTCGATTCTTACGCAACATTTCATATTAGTCACGATGTGGCGTGATTGGCAGCAGTGGAAAACATTCACAAGTACATTTACACAAGTACAGACACCTGTACTTTACTTGTGTATTTAGACAGGTGTGCAGATTGACAGGCGTGCACAGGCACAGGTGAGTACGGACCTCTTAGGTGAGATGAAGGGGATGCACAGCAGCAGGACAAAGAAGACCTCAGCATACAGGAAGGTGGCCACTGCCGTCCACTGCAGACTCATCCTGACTCCTGAACAGGAACCACAAAGTGGGTTAGACCAGGTGAGCTGAACAGAACCAGCAGTCCAGCTGTCATCAACGTACATGTCATATCATCATTATTGTTCTTTCATTTACTACATTTATCTGACAGTGTTAGTTACTAGCTATAAACACCTCACGTGTTGCCTGTGAATATTCTCATTCATCCAGGTCACTGGAAGCTTTAGGGCATTCAATCGTTCGCAACTGGACCTCGTCAGTTTGTCTTGAAGACGTTTCGCCTCTCATCCGAGCAGGCTTCATCAGTTCATGCGCACCAGACGAGATAGGACAGCTCTAGTCCCTAAAGCTAGAGAAGTCCCTAGACATGTTTTACACATAAAACAAAACTAAATGACTTAACAGTTTATACAAGTACAGCTAAAACCATTAGTCAATCAATCAATTAGGTGATTCACACAGAAAATGTATTATTTTGCAAGTCATTTTGCCTGTAAAAACATTTGCTGTTTCAGCTTCTCAGATGTTTGATTTGCTGCTTTTTCTTTCAATGATTTGACTGTATTTGTAATAATGTGGAGTTTTGGGCTGTTGGTTCGACTAAACACACGTTGTGAAGGTGTCGCTTTGGGCTCATCGTCACATTTCTCACTGTTTTCACAACCCGAACGGTCGATCGATTAATGGAAGAAGAATCATTAGCTGCAGTACGATACAAAATAGTTGAAAATGAGCTCCACCTCAGCCAACTACAAGAGTTAATCAGCAGATCTGAATACCTGCCTCCTCCACCCATTGCTGGGCTGACCTTTAAGTGTTTCTAATATTCTGACCCATTGGTCACGAGTATGTGAACATGTGTCTGACCTGACTCACAGTGCCTTTTAGCCTCTGCGGATGATGAAATGCTCATCAGTGAAGCCTCAGTGCTAACTGATCTGGGGTCAGTGTGTGAGGAGGTGTGGCAGCTCAGAGCAGCTGTGTCATGCACTACAGCTCTGCAAACATTGCGGTGAAGAAACACGCTGAAACTGGATTAGCCCGTTTATTTTACTTTAAAACACTAATAAAACGTAAACCAGTCCGCTGTTCTCCATCTGTGTTGGTTCGGGATAAAGACAGACAGAAAGACACACCCAGGCCAAGTGAGACATACAAGAAGCTTGTCTCGCTTTTCTGTCTTTGTGCACCAACAGTAAACATATAGATTCACTACTTACGACCACAGAGGTAACCTGAAGGAACTGATGAAAAACACGTTAACCCTCCAGTAAACATGCTAACTTGTCATCCCCGTATACTTCCCGAACTACAATTAGCCAGCTAGCTTGTATGCTCTCTCCACTTGCTAAAAAACTTGCTTGTTTCGGGTTCGACATTTTTGTTTAAAATAAACTGTGTCTCCCGTAGGTCGAACTGTCCGACTTATATTTAGTGTTAAAATGTGTCGCAGCTGCTTGCTAATAAGGACATGCTGATTAGTAGACTAACAAACTAGTTAGCGTTAGCAAACTAAAATAGTTAGTAGATGTTAGCATCAGGTGTCCCTGCTAAGACATTAATCGTCAGGTCAGACTCACCTCAGAAAATCCCGCAGACGCAAAACTAGAGAAACTCAGTCCACACGCTGCTGTTGGGCTTTAAAGAAGAGATTCTGCTCTGTCAGGTCAGTTAGCCTGTTAGCCTAGCTTCCTATTGTAAACACTTCCGGCTTCCGGCGTTTAATGCCAGCTCATCCCGACCTCCACACGTGATTGGATACACCGAAACAGATGGGCGGAGTCCAGATGTGGCAGTTCATTACATCACTGTACGATATATTCATAAATTTATTGGCATGAACATAATGCCAAAGTACAATATGAATAAACATACAAATATATGTATGTGTATGTGTGTGTGGATGTATTTGTATTCGAAAGATTGATCTGGATGCAGCCTCGTAGAGAGCACAGCACGCCCACTTCACCACACAGTACACCCCCTTCGAGGTCCTCTCCTGATGGGACCAAGCTGTTTTGGTGCATAAACCAAACCAGTTGGTAGGTGAACCGTATGGTAGCCGTGTCCTGTAGCGACAGTGTCCGACCTGGCTTTGGTATATTCGTCCTTTACACAGTTCATTGTCCTGACCAGCAGAGGGAGACACTGTCTGCTAAACTGTGGAGGCAGAGCCAGGAGAAGAAAAAAAATACAACTCACTCTGACTGTTTATCCATGAACCAAAACAACAGTCTCTCTCTCTCTCTCTCTCTCTGAGTTGTCACAGAGACGGTTGACCTTAGTATGGAACTTTGGTCATGTGATAACTGGTGGTTGTGTGGATCATTCAACATTCAACGTAGTACACTCCATCTGCTGATGAAGACCCTGAAGTGGTTGAAAGCTGAGGTAAAAACCTGTGTGTGGACCTTGAATTAAGGCCAGATCATTTTTAAAATTCTTTCTTTGCACAATCAGTTTGTTTCCGTGTGCTCTAGTATCCAGCTTATGATCAGGTTTTTGGATCCGCTTCTGTGTTGTGCATGTAAACATCATATCCTGTTTCAGAAACCTGGAGCCCTCTAGCAGAAACCAGGATTTTGTGCCCTGTAAACATCTGATCCTGGTTTCTGATCATTCTGTGTTGGTACATGACGAATAACCAGTTTTTTAATGTTCCAAACTCCATATCCTGAATATGATCAAAACCAGGACACAACTCAAAACCAGGACCCTCATGTGTGTAAATGCAGTCATACCTGCACATGGAAACTACAGTGTTATAGCTGTGGTTACAGTTAATAATAAGGTAAATGCTGATTACAGGCCTGTGATGGGATGAACTCCAGTCTCCTGCATGAAAGTCAGACTTTCTGTGTGTCCATCCTCCTGACCGCCACACCCTGACTTTACACCTGTCACCATACATGGCACACTACCTGTGTGGGCACTGGTCGTTGGACAGGACATGGTTTGTATTTCCAAGGACCAAAAATGACCTTTCATCAGAAGCGACAAGTTCAGAGATCATTTTAGATTCAAATTTAGAATATCAGTGTGGAATCGTTCCATATTCTTCTCATCATCATCAAATCCCACGTTCAGACTCAAACCAACAAAACATTCATCAGTCTCTCAGTGCTGTCTGACTTCCTGTCTGTGGCTCGAAGCTCATTGGTTCCTGCTGAAGACGTAAATCTTTAAAAACTCCTCACAAAAGTTTCATGTTGAAAAGGTTCAGTTATTTCCTAAAACAGCTGCTCACTGTAGGTTCTGTCAAAAAGGAGGAAATAGTCTATTTGTTATGGACTATTTTCAGTAGTCCACATTTGGTGCTGTAGTGAGTGTTTGTGATAGCAGGACGGTGTGTGTGTGTGTGTGTGTGCTCTATTAGCCTGTGATTCACAGACCTGTTAGCAGTTAGCAGATAGCATTCACTGCTGGTTTTACTCTGCACACAAGAATCGAACATGGACAGAGTTATTCTTTAAATATACACACTGCAATACCAGTGAGGAGCTGCTGGGGGCCCCAGAGAGGAAAATCAATACACATTAACTCTCTCTCCAGACAGCACAAGACCCTATAAAGATACCACACACACACACATACACACATACACACACACACACACGCACGCACAGTGTTCTCTCTGCTTCATAAAAACGTCAACGCTCATAAAGACTTTTTATCTGCCTGTCTGTCTGTTTTTATGTTTTCTTCACTCCTCTTCTTCTTTCCTCACTCTATTTTCACCCAACCCCCCCCTCCCCTCCCCCTCCCTGTTATCCTAAATCACACATTAAACCTCGTTAAAAGGTTTCCTCTGGTCGCCGGGCGGAGCGGAGTCAGACGGAGGCAGTGAGACATATGATTGGCTGATGGTGTTTTCTGTGGGGCCAATGGAAAACTGGGTAAAGGTGCAATTCTTTAAAAAGCAGTGGAGGCGAGCGGCCGAGAGATTAATTAGTCATCACACACACACACACACACACACACACTGCATGGTGGTGAGTGTGATGTCATGTTCATATATGAAGGTTGTACTGATAGTAGTACTACTACAGTAAATGTGTGTACTACTGAGTCACCACATAATTGTCCCTTTGAAGCTGTAACAGTGGAAGGTGCGTGTCTGAAGTGTCAGTGAGGAGCTGCTTGGTCTATAATAACTGATGGAGGCTGCCAGTTTCATTATCAAGCCTTCATCTCCACAGAAACACAGAAGTGGTGTCGGGGGGCTCGTTACAGCCAGCAGACAGCTTTAATGACCGACCGTCAGACCACCAACATGGTAGACTATTACTGAGTGTTCTGTCTGTGTTAGGCCCCACCTGTCCCAGCAGCACCTGAGGTACGTCTGTCCTGATGGTGGACTGAATCTGTTGTAGCAGGACACATTAAACTGGATTTAAACTTGTGTGACTGATGTTTACTCAGTTTACTCTGAACTGGAATATATTTACTGTCTGTGTCTGAATTCTGAGTGTGAATCTCACAGCAGTAGTGGAAGGCACCTCAGACCTTTCACTGAAATAAAAGTAGAAACACCACAACGTAGAAAAATAGTAAAGAAAAACCCACATTTAGAATTCTATTCATATGACAATATTAGAATCGAAACATCCTTAAAGCACCAACTGTAAAAGTACTCACAATGCCTTGACCCTTTGGAGGGACCCAATCCTTACGTTGGGTCCCACTGGACTAAACTAGCTAAATGTATATGACGTAGCAGAAAGTAGCTCCACCTGCAGCAGCTCCACCTGCAGCAGCTCCAACAGTAACATGCTGCTCTAACATTGATGCTTCAGCATCAACAATCTAATAATGTCTCATAGAATCAGAGATCAGACACAGGAGACCTTTTACTGCACAGACAGTACTTTTACTGCGTGAAGCTGACAGTACTGCTGTACTGCATGCAGCTGGCAATACAACTGTACTTTTACTACTGATGTACTATAAGGCCAAAACTCAGTGGACACTCCTACTAATTATTGAGTTCGGGTGTTTCAGCAACATCCATTACTAACTAAGTAATAAGGTACATAAAATCCAGCATATAGCCATGAACTCTTCATCGATGAACATGATGTGTCAGAGGATGCCACCTCTGCCACGAGTCAGTTCTTGTCATTTCTGCCTCACTCGATCGGCCTGGGTCGACTGTAGGTGTTATTATTGTGAAGCGGAAGCCGAGAAACCACAGCTCAGCCATGAAGTGGCAGACCAAGACACTCACAGATCGGAGCCAGCGAGAGGTGAAGCGTGTAAAAATGGCCTGTCATCTGTTGCATCAGCCAGGCCTCACATCACCATGCGGCTGGAGCGGTGTAACGCATGCTGCAACCGGACTCTGGAACGGTGGAAGAGCGTTCTCTGGACTGGTGGATGCTTCACTATCTGACAGTCATAGACCTTCCGTAAAGTTTGGTGCAGGAGGTCTGCGACTGTTCTTCATGTCCGTGCTCGTGGTTTCAGAATGAGATGTCCAACAAGCTCAATCTTTCAGACTATTCTTGTAATAATGTGTGTTTACATTGATGTACTGGTACTTTTACTGAAGTAAAAAGGATGTGAATACTCCCTGCAGCACTGCTTAAGACTCACACAGGCACAACAATGAACAGTGAACAGTTGAACCGTCAGCGTGTCGTTGTGCTGTCACACTGTGGCTGTAATGATCACTGCTGCCTTCAGGGGGCGCTGGCAGCACTTTAACACTCAGGCTTGTTGAATTGTGTTTGATTTACTGACACCATCTTGCATAAAGGCGAACCAGGCGACTCTGATCCTCTGAAGTCTTTCAGCCTTCTGCCCTCCTTGTTGTCACACATCATTTTTTGGAACAATTGGATCTTAAACTCTAACAGTCGGCCATGTTTTACTGTCTTCACCGTCCTATTGTTGGATTCTGTCTTTTAACTGTCGTCTATTCTAACAGAATTATATTTCAGGCTCATCGATCAGCTGCAACATTAAACCAGAGACAACTAAACCCTCCTGAGTGTGTGTGTGTGTCTGTGTGTGTGTGTGTGTGTGTGTTGTTATCAGCACTGTGCAGCCCCCCTGATCCTGGCAGAGCTGAGTCGGTTCATGCAGGGGGTAATGTGTCCTTCTGCTGGAGTGTGTGTGTGTGTGTGTGTGTGTGTGTGTTTCAGTCATGGTGCATGGATAAAACGATTAGGGAAATACAGCCATGAGGAGAAAGACGAATGGACTTTGGAGAGGACAGAAAAGTGAAAATGAAGGAGCAGAGTGGAGAGAAGAGGAGAGGAAAGGAAACGAGGAAAGAAGGAAAAGGTGAGGAAAGGAAACAAGGATAGGAAAAGGAAGGAAAGAAGGGAATGGAAAGGAAACAGTGAAATGAAGAAAAAGGAAAAAAGAAACTAAAGGAAAGAAGGGAACAAAGAGGAACCAAGGAGAGGAAAGAGAAGACCAGGAAATGAAAGGAAACAAGGACAGGAAAAGAACAAGGAAAGGACAGGAAAAGAAAGGAAAGGAAGGGGAAGGGAAGGAAAGGAACAGATTCAAGAAAAGGGAGGGATGTGAAATGAAAGGAAACGAGGAAAGGAAAGGACAGGAAAAGATAGGAAAGGAAAGGAAATGGAAGGGAAGGGAAGGAAAGGAAATAAAATGAAAGGAAACAAGGAAAGGAAGGGATATGAAAGGACAGAAAAGAAAACAAAATGAAAGGAAATTAATGGAAAGGAGTGTAAAGGAAAGGAAAGTAATGTTAACGAAAGGAAAGGAAAGGAAAGGAAAGGAAACAAGGACAGGAAGGGATATGAAAGGAAAGGAAAGGAAAGGAAAGGAAAGGAAAGAGGAGAGAATGGGGAGAAGCGAAAATAAACGAGAGGACAGAAGATGAGAGGGAATAAGAGGAAATGAAAGGACAGGATGAGAGAACAGGAAAAAGGAGAGAAGAGGGAATGAGGAGAGGAGACAGGGAGACAGGCTTCCTACATTATCATTATCCCTGTTTAATCCCAGGTGGCTTCTGATTGGTGCTCACTGTTCCTCCAGTTAACCAATAGCTGTTAGACTCTGTTGAAGAAAACACCTTCCTGTGGAGGTTTGACAGCAGCTCAGAGTGTCTGACACGTTGTTCCTGAACGTAGCCTGTAATCTATAATCTGTAATCTATAATCTATAATCTGTAATCTGTAATCTGCAGAAGAAGAAGCAGGAAGTTTAACTTCAACATAAAGGAGAACGATCTGAGCATCCAGCAGCAAACCTGCGGGCTTCTATCTTCTTAAAGAAATGTGGTTTAATAATCACTAATACAGACAGAGTGCAGAGGGGGTGGTGACCCCCCCTCAGAGATACTTCACAAATATGACCAATGAAAAAGTACAACATATTCTGTTTTCCCAAGTATTAAATAGCATAACAGCATGATTTATTTTTTTTACAGGAAACATACCTAAGTGACTGACGGGGGGTGGGTCGGACGACCTGTCAATCAACAGGACACAGAGAAGCAGAGGCATTCTATTGGCCGTCAGGACGCTAAACTGGTGATGGCGAGAGAGACGGGGGAGAGAAGAGGAAAGAAAAAAGATGAAGTGAAGTGAAAGACAGATCATGTGACTCAAGTAAAAGACAGAGATTAAGGATCCTACAGAAAAAAGAAAAGTGAGAAGGAGAAACGATGAAAAATGGAAATGAAGGAAGAGGAGAAGAAGAGAGGAGAGAAAGAAGAAAGAGGGATTAGCAGCAGTGAGGATTACGAGATGAAGAGAAGTCTTTGATGGGCTCAGTTATGAATGAGTGTGTGTGTGTGTGTGTGTGTGATAGATTAACTCTTTATGCTCCACTTTAACAGAAGAAGAAGAAGGATTATAGTCATGTGACAGGTGAACAAAAAAATCCTAAAATCCTGGATCCGTTAATTTGTATTTCATTTCATTTTCAAAATTCTTTCTTCCTACAAAATCACCACAGTTGCACCTTTAACTCAGGGTTAAAACATCAGATTTCTAATGGAGGTTCTGTATTGTGCTTCGGATGAATGGAGGAAATACGCTCTGTGGGCAATAACTTGTGATCTGTGACAGTTTTTAATGCTGCATTTTTACAAATAAACACTCATGTTGTAAAGTTCAGAGCTCACCACAACATGAAGTTCATTATTTCTGCATGAAGGAACTTTTATTTGTTTTCCTGTGTTGGTGGAAATAAACATGTTTCATTTTTTATATATTTAACATCTGTTTGTTGTGTGTTTAATTTATGTCATAGAAGAAGTGGCCACATGAAGGCACACGCACACACGCGCGCACACACACACACACATGATTTGATATGATGACCAGACTTCATTCATTAAACATGACACATACCGTCATGTGACCGGCTGACACCCAATCATAAATGATGCAAAAGCTGCTCGGCTGTTGCTAGGCGGTTTAACCCCGGCAGCTCCTGAAGACTGTTTCCAGCTGCTGTGGGAGTGAAAATCAGAGTCAGCAGGAAGCTGAAAGGCGAGAGACAGATTTTATAGATTTTCACTTTCCACATAAAAAAATCTATTCAAATGTATAAAAATAAAGCTTATCTTTCTGCATTCTGCTGGTTTTTCAAAATAAATGTCTCACCACAAATGAATCAATGACCTCAGCAGCGCCAGAGACTCTGAGAAAAACGACTGTTGGCAGATATGGATGACTTCAATTACGTTATTATCCTCCATAATTGAATATACATGAGGAGGGGGTCATCGGTTAACTGACTTTCTGCTCAGCAGTTTACTGCAAACAGGATTAGACTGAAGTCTGTTTCTGATCCGCAGCAGCAGAAACTGAACAGCGTCTGTTCATTTGTCAAATCTTTGATCCAGAGCGGAAAATCTCAACAACGACAGCACGTCTGGATCAGTTTACTGCTCCCCAGAGGATGAACCCTCCACCTCTGAATGGCAACATCTCATATAATAAGCAGTTTAACTCAACAGCTCCAAACCAGAGTCAGTTTGTACTTTGAATCAAGGACGAACTCCACCGACGTGACACACACTCCTGGTTTCACATCAGCCCACTGATTCACAGGTAAAGAAACACAACCTGCACACAACAGAGAAGAAGATGTAGAGCACTGACGATGATGATGCAGCTTTCAAGATAATAATAAAAACTCTTTTATGATGAAGGAAAAACATTCAGCACTTTGTTTGACCTCAAACGCACAAACAGTCTGGATGAGATTAAGATTTACTCAGAGATTAAGAGCTGCAACCAGGATCAACTGATGGGACCTTTTACAAACTCACATTTGATTTTATCAGCCAAAGAACATGTCAACATATGGCCATTTAAATACAGTGTCTGCACTCCAGAGTTTGTCCACCAGAGGGCAGCGACAAGCCAAGTTTTACACAGTAAAATGTCCCAAACACATGAAAGGGATCTTTGATCACAATTTTTTATTTTTCGATTTTCCTGCAGCTTCAGTCACAAATGTTTTACTGTCAGAGAGCTGGAAACGAAAGACCACGATCCTCATAGAGGTCTGATCCGGTACGAACAGGATCCAGGTTTCAGACAGATCTGAGCAGAGCAGGTTTGGTTCTGAAAGCAGGTTTTTCATCGTAACACGAGAAGCTGTGAAAGAGTCAGAAACACTCTGAGTGGAAATGATGACATGTATTAATGATGAGAGAGCAGGCTGAGTGGACACACACACACACGCACACACACACACATGCACACACACACACACACACACACACACACACTGAGATACAGACACACACACTCTCTGTAATAGAATATTCTATGTTGGTACAGTGTCTGCCTGTCTGCCTCCATCAGTAATATCTACTGCATGACCTCACCAATAACTGTATCACTGGACAATGATGTCATCAGTCCACCTCAGCTTCTTCTGTCAGAAACAACGATCAGAGTCAGCCAACAGTGTACTCTATTACTGCATTTAAAGTCCTAGTGGAGTAAAAGTACAACAATCTTATCAGCTTCATGCAGTAAAACTACAGCAGTATTCTCAGCTTCATGCAGTAAAACTACAGCAGTATTCTCAGCTTCATGCAGTAAAAGTACAGCAGTATTGTCAGCTTCATGCAGTAAAAGTACAGCAGTATAATCAGCTTCATGCAGTAAAAGTACAGCAGTATTGTCATCTTCATGCAGTAAAAGTACAGCAGTATAATCAGCTTCATGCAGTTAAAGTACAGCAGTATAATCAGCTTCATGCAGTAAAAGTACAGCAGTGTTATAAGCTTCATGCAGTAAAAGTACAGCAGTATAATCAGCTTCATGCAGTAAAAGTACAGCAGTATTGTCATCTTCATGCAGTAAAAGTACAGCAGTATAATCAGCTTCATGCAGTTAAAGTACAGCAGTATAATCAGCTTCATGCAGTAAAAGTACAGCAGTGTTATAAGCTTCATGCAGTAAAAGTACAGCAGTATAATCAGCTTCATGCAGTAAAAGTACAGCAGTATTGTCAGCTTCATGCAGTAAAAGTACAGCAGTATTCTCAGCTTCATGCAGTAAAAGTACAGCAGTATAATCAGCTTCATGCAGTAAACGTACAGCAGTATTGTCAGCTTCATGCAGTAAAAGTACAGCAGTATAACCAGCTTCATGCAGTAAAAGTACAGCAGTATTGTCAGCTTCATGCAGTAAAAGTACAGCAGTATAACCAGCTTCATGCAGTAAAAGTACAGCAGTGTTATCAGCTTCATGCAGTAAAAGTACAGCAGTATAACCAGCTTCATGCAGTAAAAGTACAGCAGTGTTATCAGCTTCATGCAGTAAAAGTACAGCAGTATTGTCAGCTTCATGCAGTAAAAGTACAGCAGTGTTATCAGCTTCATGCAGTAAAAGTACAGCAGTGTTATCAGCTTCATGCAGTAAAAGTACAGCAGTACTGTCAGCTTCATGCAGTACAAGTACTGTCTGTGCAGTAAAATGTCTCCTGTGTCTGATCTCTGATTCTATGAGACATTATTAGATTGTTGATGCTGAAGCATCAATGTTAGAGAAGCATGTTACTGTTGGAGCTGCTGCAGGTGGAGCTGCTGCAGGCGGAGCTGCTGCAGGTGGAGCTACTTTCTGCTACGTCATTTACTGCTAGCTGGTTTAGGCCAGTGGGGCCCAACCTCAGGGTCGGGGCCCTCCACAGGGTCACCAGATCAGTCTGAGGGGTCGTCAGATGATTGATGGGGAAGAGGAAAAAACAAACCTGTTTCAGCTTCTGGATTTTTCTCTAATGTTTGATTTTTAGTGAAATATTGATCATTTGAACAGTTATTGAAATTAAAACATGTGAGAAGTTCAGAGCAGAAACGTTTTTAACGAGAAACGTTGTGTTGTTCAGTTTATGTTTATCATTGATGTGAAATCTCCAGCTGCCAGATCAATGTAGTGCAGTAAAAGTAGCATAAAATACTCAAGAAAAGTACCTTAACATTGTACTTCAGTACAGTACTTCAGGTAGACACTTGTCACGGCTGTTAAACAGAACAACAAATCATCGTTCCCTTGTTTCCATGGAAACTGTAAATGAGTTGGACATGAATAGCGTCCGGTCTTGTCTCTGAGTGGACACCTGAGAGTCATCGGACCATCATGTCCGCTGACCACAGACCAGCCGTGCGTCCGTTGTGTGTGTGCTTCTTCTTCTTCTTCTCTCTTTTTGATGCTCGCTGTGATTTGAACTTCTCTCACTTTGTGTGTTTGTGTCTAATGATGCAAGAAAATCATTGTGAGGAAAAAATAAACATCTGAGAGTTAAAGAGGAAACATTTTGTCACTTGGTCGCGTGTTGAGCTGAAGTTAGATCAGACCACAACAATACAACACACACACACACACACACAGACCGACGGTGTGTGTGCGTGTGTGTGCTTCACTCTGGGACTGCTGCCCACAAAGTCTCATTAATTTGATGGCAGCAGGCCCACTGGACTACAGACAGAGAGCTGAACCTTCTGCTGATGAAGCTGTGTTCAAACACCAGCAGATGAAACTGTTCAACTGTGTTTGTCAGGAGCCAGCTGCTGCCGACACTTTGTGTTCGTCTCTTCTTCTTCTTCTTCTTCTTGTTTCTGTCTGCGAGGAGCGGTTGCAGAACAACGACCTCATTTCTACAAGAGAAAACTGTCAGAATTATGAAATGAGGTCCGTCGCGACGATGAAGAACGATCAGAGAAAGAATCTGTGTGAAACTTTTTCATTTGAAAGACTCATTCACTGCAGTGAAAACCGGGTGAAATGACTCCACCTCAGGAAAATCCTGCTTTCACATGAACATAATCTCAGGAGATCAGATAGAACAGTAGAACAGACATTTTACTGCACTCACTACTTTTACTTTAATACTTTGAGTACATTTTCCTGATATTACTTACATACTTGTGCTGAAGTAAATGATGTGGGTACTTCCTGCAGCACTGGTGGACATCCAGATGTTCAGGACAACAGACAGCAGGGTTCACGTGCTGATCCAGTCCTGGTCCAGTCCTGGTTCAGACAGCAGCAGCAGCTGCACTGTGTAATGTATATGTTATAAATAAAGTTGAATTCAATTTAATTGTTTCATTTTAAAACTGTTAGTGTCATTTTTTCACAGACACACAGACACACACACACACACACACACACACAGATGTCCTGCTGACTCAGCCCCATCATTTCTGTCATTTTGGTTGCCATGGTAACTGCATCACATGACCAATAGGAAAGCTGAAGCGGATCAATTGAATCCTCATCTGTTCTGCTTAATTGATTGATGAGAAGCTCTAATGGACGCTGTCCTTAATGAGCCATTAGCTAATTGGCTGGAGGTCTGCAGATAGGACAGAGGTGTGTGTGTGTGTGTGTGTGTGTGTGTGTGTGTGTGTGTGTGCGTGTCCTCTGCTCTCACTCATACAGATGACATTAATATCCAGTGAATCGATGACCAGGAGGAGGAATTAGAAAATGTAATGAGAGGGAGAAGGGAGGGCTGAGAGGAGGCGCAGCTGATCACACACACGATCAGGCAGAACTTCACTTCCCATCATGCACCTGTCACGCCTGAAGAGCACACGTTTCATTTGACAAGCTGCTCGTTTTTCTTTGTGTTCGGTCTGCAGGTGATACTCCTGCTCTCCAGAGGGTCGGCCCTCAGGTCTGTCCTCTAGCGCCACCAGGAGGTCAAACCTGCTGTGAAATCGACTGATTACATCCTCGTTCCACAGAAGAAGAGAAGTCTCCTGCTCTGTGGTGCAGTTACCACTTTCTACTTCTACTTGCACTACATATTGTACTTTTTACTCCTCAGACCAAATTACTTTTCAGATTAAGATTTTTGCACACAAGCATATGAAGAGTTTATAAAACATGATGTCTTGCTACAAATTAACATCCACAAATGTTCACTGACAGCATTTAGGCTGTGGGTTACTCCTGGATCAGAGTATTTAGATTTAAACTGGTTCCAGGTTCCAGTATCTGGGTCACTGAGTCATCCTGAATAAGAGTATTCAGGCTCTAGATTAGCTAACATCAAAGTATGTTAATCCTGAATTAATCCGGGATTAAAGTATCGGGGGCCACTCCTGTGTTACAGTATTTAGACTGTAAATGTGTTTATGACCTAAATACTCTGGATTAGCCCTGAATCATATATAATATTTAGGCACTGGGTTAATCCTGGATTAGAGGATTTAGGCTCTATATTAGCCCTAAATATTGTAGGTTTTTTGCATCTGTATTATTCCAGGATTAAGTTGAAATAAAATAAAATAAGACTTTATTAATCCCTTACTGGAAATTCTCCATATTAGACTATATCTTGCAGATTTAGTATGCAGGCTTCATATTGGCGATAGATTGAATTAATTCTGGATTACAACAAAGTGTTAACTATATTCCTAATCCGAGATTAATCCTGATCAGAGTTTTTAGGACCAGGGTCATTACGGCTTCACGAGTCATCGTTTTAAATGATGTTACTTTTACATTGTGCATCATGGAGACGCAAAAGGTGATCACACTCTGACTGTCCAGGGATTAGTCTGTACCCAAATCGTATTCAGTGGTGTCTTGACGTTTCCGCAGGGAGTGAGTTTGGTCTGGCTTACTCTCTGGACAGCAGACATTATTTTGATCCATTGCGCCATGACTACCGTTGCCAGTTCCCATTACAGACACCATCTGAGAATAGACCAGTCCAGTGGGACATACCTATCAACTGGAAACAGACCAAGTCATCTCAGCACTCCAGTAGCCTATTTTTCATCTGTGGGCACTGTGTATATCATGACCTAAATATCTTAAATCAAAATATATTTCCACATTAATGAGCAACAATTCTCGGCCCGGTCTAATCTCTGGAGGGTGCATGTTATTACCAACTGTGAAGTTCAGAGAATAGTCTGATCCACTGGGATGTGTCAGCATCTGTATCACTTAAATAACAATCTAAAAATGTAAATAAGAATTTGAATCATTAAATGATGATAATAATAAATAAGACTGACATTTTGTGCAGTGAGCAGCTTCCCACAGTTCTGTACGCCATCTAATCTCTGGAGAGCGGTGGTTAATTTTCTCCTGAGGGATTGTGGGTATTTTCATCTCACTAACAAACACTGAGAGCCTCATTAACTGCAGTTCAGAGAGAGAGATGGTTCGGCACAGTCTAATCCCCGGACGACCGGTCTCTCTTTACTCAGTGTGTTCAACCTGCGCCAACAGTTTAAATGTTTCCAACACCAGCGAGCGTGTGAACGTTGTCCTCCGACAAAACGCCATTTTCACCACCTCTAAATTCTAAGTCGTGTTCAGCGTGAACGAGGCCAGATCACAAAAAGCTGCCGGCAGGAAAAACTGCACGAGTGGCAGCTGAAGAACACGTCGGCAGGTGGAGCGACCATACGACACCAACACACAGCCAAGACGTCACGGACGGGTGACCGAACAGGAGTCGGGGGCCCCTGAAGCCGGAGACCCTGGGGGTCTGTTGGTTAGTTTGTATGTAATGAGGGTTGTAGGAATCCTGTAGAGTCTGCTTCTGGTGCCTTCATCTCTACATATTGCAGATACGAGGTTTTCACACTCAGAAACATGTGACTGAAAGTGAAGAGGCGAAGACATCAGATCACTGTGGAGGATGAGGAGGCTGTAACCTTCCTCACATGAACACCTGAAGCTAACAGACATGATCTCCATCCAGCTTTCATCATTTGACCTTTGACAGGAGCTCTTCGAATGACGTCATCTCGTTGTGCCTCTTCTTCTGTGGTGGTTCAATGGCAGCGCCTGAAGAATCAGCTCCACCCGCTGTTTGTCTCCATGAATCAACTGTCATTCATGTCACAGTAACTAAGCCCCCCCTGTGCTGCGATGCATCCGACAGGCGCGGTCGGTATGCTAACGGCTAGCTGCTCCAGAAGGCGGCAGACGCTGCGTTCACGGGTTCATGGTGCTGACAGGTGTGCTCGCTAAGTGCTGACATGTCGTGCATCCAAAAGTTCAAACGTGTGCAGCACATTTAAAGGAGAAGAAAAGAAGAAGAATCAGGAGACAATGCAGAAGAAGAAGAAGATGAAGAAGAGGTAGAAGCAGAGGAAGGTGTGCTGAAGAGGAGTCGAACAGCCTGTTCAGACAGTTTGGAATCGTGTTTAGATCAAATATATTATCTTTATCAGCAACGTTTCCTGCTGACTGAGTGAAATCTGTCTGTAACTGTTGAGGTTTGGACTAAACGACGAGTCACAGTCATCTGATGAGATCAGATATAAAAATGGACCAATAGGGACATGAACACCTGAAGAACAGTTTCCTGCCACAGTTCTGCTTTGTTCTGCTGAGTCGAGCATGAAACACGTGTGTGGACGTCTTGTTCTGCAGATACTTCACTCTTAATTATCACAACAAACGAGCCGACATTAAAAAGTCCATTTAATCACGTCGGAATAAAACAGAACGAAACAACATTTTCATCTGAAAGTCTCTCGACTCCCTCAAACATCAGCCGAGTAAAAACAAGCTGAGTGAAGGAGGCCACCAACACAGTGTGTGTGTGTGTGTGTGTGTGTGTTGCTTTGAGAAGCAGTGGAAACGAGGAAATTCATGACTCATCGGTTTTCACCGTTTATGATTAACGGTTAATTTGGGAGAGTGGCTGCATGTGTGTGTGTGTGTGTGTGTGTGTGTGAGACACCTGTAGATGCTGACTGTGCAGCTGGTTAACTGGCAGCACAGTCTGAGTCAGGGCTTTACACACACACACACACACACACACACACACACACACACACACACACACACACACAGCTGTAATCAAATCAAATCTTTAATCTTTTTCTCTGCAGCTCGTCATGTTAACGAGCCTCAAATTCAGACACAAACCAGCGTTTAACTCCGCCCACCTCGTACCAAACCCTGCTGTGATTGGTAGCGATGTCACGGTGATTGACAGGTTCTGGGAGTTAACTGGTCATCAACTACAAACTCCTCAGAAGTGATGAAGACTTCAGACCTCAGGTCAGATTTCTCCTCTTCCTCTCTCAGTTTTGTTCCCTGACTCTTATTGTTTCCACATCTGTTTTTTATGTGGCTTCATAAATACGTGTTCGATGCCCTTTTCACTGATTTCTTTCGGATAAATGTCGTGGAGTCAATATTAAATTATCGCTCTCTGAGATGTGACTGAGGAGTAGAAGCAGAAAGTACCTCAAAATTGTATGTAAGTAGAACAAATGTACTTAGTTACTTTCCACCAATGCAAATCACAATGTCATCACGATTGGCCTGAAGTCACATGATCACACACTCAGTCCCTCTGCGCGTGGGCTCAGTCATGTGCTTTATGAGGACTCTGCTGAAACGTTTCAAAGCTCACGCTCAGTGTTTAAAAGCTGCAGTTCCTCTAATGTCCACTAGATGCTGGAAGAACTTCACACAAACACAAATAATTAAACAAATTAATGTACCAACAAACTGACGGTCCCCGGTGGCAGGCACTTCAGGTCTCCAGGTATTAATCAGGTCCAGTCTTGTTATATTGCTGTAAGAGGTCAACTAAAGCGGGGCCGGATGATGATTCAGGCCTGGAGTTGAACTCACATCACACCACGTACACTGGAACTGTTCAAATAAATAACAACTTAAAGTATATGTGTTTAGTAGTTTTATTACTACTAAACAGTACACTACTACAGGCTAGTACCAGTCTCTCTCTCTCTCTCTTGAATTAAGTGTACTTCCTGATAATGAAAACCTGCGATAACGGCTCTTTTGTTGCTGCTGCTGATAAGGCCTGCAAAGCCTGGATCATTGTTCCCCATTAATTAGTCTGTACCCTTGCCAGCATTTGATGGCTGACGGCGGCGCAGCGGGAGGCCGAACTTAAAGTCACCTTACAAACGAGCAGATATGGTCTGATGTGTGAGGCGTCAGCACCGTCAAAACTCAGAAGGCTTTGGAAAATATTTTCAAGCCGTTTTTGTTTCCTTTTCATACATTTCGAACTTGTTTTTCATAATCTTTCACTGGATATTTAAAGGGATATTCTGACCGGTCTCACCTAAACTGGAATAAACAAGTAAAAACACAATAAAACCCGAGTCCAACTTTTCCATTACACTTTAGTGAAATCACACAAATATACAAACTCAGCAGAAGGCAATGGCAATGGTATAAAAACTGACACAGGCTATTACATGAAGAAGATTCATCATCATCATCATCATCATCATCATCATTACATTTTAACTCAGCAAAAATTAAAAAAATAAAAACAAGGCAATGGCAAATGGTATCAAAAAATGGGCCCTGACTACATCCTGGAAAGCACTGCATCAAGGCGATGTGTGTTTCTGCGTTTGCAGTTTTTCCAGGCAGAGTGAATGAACGGCGGCGCTGTGGTGCAGCAGGAGGCGGATCATCAGGCTTCATTAGTGGCCCGGGTGGATCTGAGCGCTGTGATGTCATTAGCCTACAGACACGTCGGTGGTTGACAACTAGCGATGAGTCAGTAATAAATAAATCATGTCAGGTGTGTGTTTAGCAGTTGTTTGCGAGCTGCCGAGGAGAGCGAAGAGTTAAATGAGCTGCTGTTAAACTCAAGTTTAAATAAGAGTTTAAAGACGACCTGATGCAAAAAGAAGCTAAAGCATCCAGAATTCCTGCAGTAACAAACCAATTACTGTTCCCCTGAACAACGAAGCAAACTGAGAAAATATGGCTGCATGAAACATCCAATCAGACAGTTTGAGATTCTGCTGACGTGCAGCTGATGCACATTCATGTCACTTGGGAGTTTTGCTGACTCAGCATCATCACCAAAGTTCTCTGAAAGCTTCCATATATCTGACTCAGTGCTGAACAAAACAAGAATGCATCAAATAACAAACAAATATGTCGCAAACAAGAACCATCAATGGTCAGTCAAACATTTGTATCTTTAAAAATGTAAAAAAAAACAACAACTAGAAGTCTTTAGGACTCCATTCGGTTCCCAGTATTTGAGAACCCAATCCAGGATCTGAAGTGAGCTGGGTATAAATCAGCTATTTTGGCAAATAATCAAGTGGATCCAAACAGACTCTCCTCACAATGATCGAGACAAAATATCATTGGGTCTGATCGGATCGGTCTGACTGTCCTCAGGTCCATTTTGGATCGGGGTCTTTTGTTTTGAAAGGTATTTAAGAACCTGAAGGATCTCATTAACTGCTTTTGGTTGGTAGGAGACTCTCTGTGGAGCAGCACATGAACCGTTCACCCTCGTATTGAACTACATGACATCACAGCGGACTCATCGCATTGTGTTCACCACTCGTCACGAAGTCTCGCGATCCGACACCTGAAGCGCCGCCTGAATGAACAATCCCATCCTGAACTAAGACACAAGATCCAGTGTGAGCGGTGCTTCTCAACCGGTGGCTCGGAGACCCAAACGAGGACTTGGTGAGATCTGGGAGTTTGTTGGCGTTGTGTTTTAATCTAAGACTTTGTTCAGAAAAGTGCTTACAGATAGTCAACATGAACATAGTGGATCCTGATCCTGCAGCAGCTGAGAAGCACCGGCTCAGAATAATAATTATAATCATAGTAATAATAATCATATTATGGTACAATAAAGACATCCGGCTCCCCATTCAAGCTCAGAGGGGAGTCCAGTGATTTGCTGTTGCTATGGTACAATGAAGCCCACTGGGACAGTGTTGGCCCGACTCGGCTGTCGGTCAACCAACTGTCTGTTAGGTGGGAGGGGCTTAATGGGGGGAGGGGGTCCTCCCGTGGACGTCCAATGGGAGATCAGGGCAACTCTGACTGATTTTCAACAGGGGAGCTCCCAACGTGTAAGGGACACTCATGGAACAACCAGTGGGTTTAATCTCCCATTGGTAGAACATGGAAATTTTCTGACTTCTGAATGGAAGTCAATGGGAGATTTCCAGTGAAAGAGCACCATGAGCTGTTTCTGAAGCCCCCATTGACTATAAATGGAAGTTGCACAATTCTCAATTTGTAGTTACCATTGGTTTCAAATGGGAGATAACTAAAACTCCAAAATAACTTGTTAAAGAAAGCACCTCATAACTTCCTTTTTCGTCCAATGGGAGATTAAAAATGAGAGTTTTCATCAGGGGGAGATCAGCTTTCACCTCATTGTGGGGTCGAAATCAGGGGATCCATTGGTTTGAAACAGGAGTTTCCTAAAAATCCCAAATAATATCTGTTGACAGAGTATTTCGGTTACTAGGATCACATGAATTCAACTTCCATTTATTTCCAGCGAGGGATCAGGAGATTTCCATATCACACCAGGGGAGGTTAGTTCTTGCCCCGCTGATGTTCAGGGGTAGAGCCTGGTCTCCCTGCTCCCCACTCGGCTCATGAGCACCTGGAAACATGGTCTGAGGGGTCGATTTGAACAATTCAAACGACTCTTCTGATTGTTCGCCTTGGAGTGAGTTTGACTGACGATTCTAATCAATCAGACGGATCGATCTGCCTGCCTCAGTTATCGCACAAACAGGACAGGATGGGAAACGACAAACCAAACCCTCCACTCCACTCCGTCTTTCCCCCTTTTCAACAAATATTTGAAGACTACAGCTCCACTTCTGATTGGTCTACAGACTCCAATGTGAATGGAACTGAAAGGTTTCACTATTCTAAGCAAGATCAGATCAATAAAATAGAAAGTGGGAATCTCTGGGGAGGTCGCTGATCTAAATCAAACCTTTTTTTTAATCTAAAATGACACTTTGGTACAACAGGACAGTTTGACACAGTCGGTGGTCGTTTCCCAGCCTGCACATGGACGTTTTATCACATGTGTTGTGTGTTCAGATGTGTGTGTGTGTTTTTGCAGTAGAAGTATGACACTGAGCTCTTTTCTCTCTTTAACGCTGTACAAACTAATAAAATCGAGTACATCCTCCCACAATAAATATGTCATCATAAAAAATAAATTAAAAGAAATCAATAAATATCTCACCGCCGGACAACGTTAGAAACTCTGAGCCTTGTGTGTGTGTGTGTGAGTGTGTATACAGATGGTTGGACACTGCAGCTAAAACAAGGTATCAATCCAATCCCCGTTTGTTTTGCTTGCTGTTCCAGGAATTAGACCCAGCCCTCCCCTCAGTCTCTGCTACCTCCTCCCAGCTGTGTGTGTGTGTGTGTGTGTGTGTGTGTTCAGGGGATGGATGTGATGTTAGTGTGTGTGTGTGTGTGTGTGTGTGTGTGTGTAGAGAGAGAGAGACAACACTGAAACAAACACACACACGAGCTGCTGCAGTGGAAAACCATCCAAACATCAATTCGTCACGGCCGAATTTCAGCTGCGTTTCTAAGGTTTCCATTTTCTCGCTCTCCTCTCCTCATTGGTCCACCTCTCTTTCATTACACCGGCGCTCTCTATTAGCGCAGAACCAGAACCGTCCAGGATCGATATCAGAGAGAACCAAAACATTTCAGTCACTCAGTCATCAGACACTTTGAGAACGCTGGAAATCTGTTCTAATGAGTTCAGGCGGATGAGATTTTGAATGTGTCGTTCAGAGCCGATCCTTCGCCTTTGAACCGTCCATATGCTGGTTTTCTGGCGATCTCTCTCTGTGGTTAAGACTTTTAGCTTCAGGGCTAAAGATAAGGATGGTGGTCATGGTTGAAAGAAACCAGCTTTGACTGTCGGTATAAGAAAGGATGAAAACAGTCAGTCTGTCGACCAATCAGACCACTCTGACCTCGTCTCTGAGGGGCTCCTTCCTTCTGTCTACCTGATCATATAAAATCAGCATGTGTCAGGTAAACATGGTGGTCTAAATAGCTAATGGTGTCATCTTGAGGACAGCAGCTTTCGGTGCCTGACAGTTTTTCATAGTCTGTGATACAGAAGCTTTTCGGTTGGTTTGACAGTCAGACCTGGTCCTGATTGAAGCCTGATCGGTCTGCAGCGCTGAAGGCACCGCTGTCGAGGAGCGAGGACGCCATCCTGCGCCTCCTTTGATTTTACATCATTTACCTCGACAGCCATAAAGTCTCAAATCGAACGGAGCTGGACAGAAATCTGCACCAGAGACATCTTCATCGTCATCATTTTATAACGTTTGCTTTCTTTCTGATCATCAGGATCGTGATCCCACGGTCCTGGATCAGAAATGGAGCTTTCTGTTTTGCCTTTTTCTCCTCCTCCCCGCACTGGGAGCGTTTTCTCCTCCCTCCTCTCAGAGACCTTTCCTTCCTCAGCTGGTTTGATGGATGACGTTGCCTTCGTCTTTTTCTCCCTGATCAGTATTCTCCCTCTCTCCTCCCTTTCTCCTGCTCTCAGTATTCCAACAGAGTCTCCTTCCATCCCTCCTCCCTCTCACTTTCGCATGCAAAAAGAGAATCTGACCTCCTCCTTCATCCTGATCCTGATGTGTTCTACTCTAACATTTATTTATCCTCTCCGCATTTGCAGAACATCAGGTTTTCCTCCTCTTCTTCACCTTTTTGCAGGATAGACCCTCCTCATCTGCTCTCTCCTCTCTGCAGCTGAATAGTAATTTCTCCTCTTCCTCACTCTTCAGCATGCAGCAGGCGTTTCCTCCTTCTCTACACTGTCTATGCATCATCCCTTTCCCTTCCTTTACAGTCTCCTCTGGGGATTCACTCATTTCTCCTCCTCCTCACCCTTCAGCATGCTGACAGAACTCCTCTCCTCCTCTAAACTCCCGTCTCATCCCGCCGACTGATCAAAATGGTGACAAGGACACAAAGACGACATGTTCAGTTTTACTCGATTTATCAGTTATCGATGACTTTGAGTTTAAAGGGCGATCTGAGAAAAAAAAAAGATCTGATCGGAGATACAGATCGACCGATTTCCACGGTGCCACTGTAAAGAAAAAAGATTTTTAATTGAGCTGCAGATACGATCAGTGATTTAACGGTTGAGTTTCCACTGCAGCAGCAGGATAACACACACACACACACACACACACACACACACACACACACACACACACACACACACAGGTTGGATGAACAGTGGTATTGGTAATGTAGTGGCTTCCCTCCCTGTTCTATAATTAATCATCTAAAAGGCAGTCTTTAATCAGGACCCTTCCTCTTCCTCCTCCTCCTCTTCTTCCTCTCTCGGGTCCTTTTGGCCCCAAAGATTCAAACGACAGTGAAACAACAGCAAGAAAAAAAAGGTGCTTTGTAGCTTTATGGCATCGCAGAGAGCCAAAAGAGAGACGCTTCATCTGTGGTAGAACTTTTCCACACAGCACACTGGCCTTCCTCCAGAGTCTCACAGACCTGATGGTGCATCTGAACACACTGAGTAAAGATGCTTTCCATCCCCCAGAGGTCACATGGTAAAAACAACAAAAATAAAAAAGCAATTGATGTGGAAATATGTACGGACGAACGATGATAAACCACTTATGTTTAAAAGTTTTGTGTGTTGAAGTTTGCACTTCCCACAGATTCTGATTTTTAACCAGGTCTCCCTGGTCTCCCTGGAGATGCAGCAGGGTTCGTAGCTTTTGTGTGTTTTCAAAAGGTCAAATTTCATTGCTGAAGTTTAATTTGGACAAATGAAAAAGAAAACGAACCTCTGAGCGATATATAAGATCCAGCTGTGCAAAGTGAAAATGTCCTACCACAGAAAAAATGAGGTGTATGGGGGGATGAGGGGTGCAGCTTTGCCATGTTGGAAAGTCCTCCATCTATCATTCATAAAGGGAATAAGAGTTTTTCACACTGGGTTCAGTTTTTGGAGTCATAGTTAGTGACCAGCGTCAACAGGGTTGGTGCTCATTTTTGACGTAGACCATCTAGGTGGAAGGAGGAACAATCCCCTCATTTGCACCCGAGGTCAAAAAAGGATGATCATTTGAGTTTTAAGTTGAAGAACTGAGTCTGAGCCAACAGTGTGAAAGCACCATCATTCCTCTTTAGGCTGTACAAGAGCGCAACAAGAGCTCATCAAAACAAAGACTCAATCCAAAGCTACACATGCAACTATTTGACCCCTGCAAACGCCACCCAAACCTCCAGGCCACCTCTCCATCCGAGACACTACACTCCTGCTCAAACAAACATCCAGTTTGGCAAAAAAGTACCAAAAGTCCAGTTTGTTTTTCCACCTTTGACATACGGAGCTGAGATTCAGTTCAGTTTAGCTCCTTCAGGTTCCACGTAGAACTCGTTCAGTCTGGTTAAAACCAGTTTGATCTGGTTTAGTCCAGTCTGGTTTGATGGTTTGAGGATGGGGTCGGTTTGGTCTCAGTCCGATCCATCGCCCTGTCTCTTGGCTCTCTCTCTTTCTCCAGACTCTGATGTAGCATAATGTTCAGCTTTATACAAGTTCAGCTCCTTAAAATCCAAACTGTCAAATCCACAAAGTTCTTGTTACATGTTAACATTTCAATATTTCTTTTTTTCCTTTCTTTTTGTATTCTTTTTTAACTTTTATACTTTATCATCATTATTATTATTTCTTTTTTTGTTGTTTACAATTATGGCCACAAGTCTTAAAAGTTCTTGAGTCCGGTCCGGTTAAAACTCCATTCCAGGTTGTTTTTGATCCGGGTTTGGTCCAAGTCCGGTCCAGTTCTGACGTGATCCGGTCCGGTCTTTACATGGCACTGGGCTTGTAGCTCTGCACAGTATTTTCCCCTGGGCACGGTTAGCATGGCGCTGTAAAGCATGGCTGTATGTGGGTGTATGTGCAAGGTCCGACCGGTGCTGAATCCAGAACCCCCTTTTCCAGGTTGTTCTGGTCCTGGAAAAATGCCCGTCAGTCCACTTTTTGAAGTTCTTCACTTCTGAAAAAATTTGCGAGTCAACCTGCTTATTTACAGACCTTGCCTGTGTGCCTGTGCTGGAATGTATTCAAACGTAATTCTGGATTAATTTCTGTTTAATTATTCATGATTCTGGCGAATTCCACAGTCTTGATTGGTCGGGCAGTACATTACTAAAGAGTCTTCTTGGCCAACAGAATGGCCAGGGGCCAGCATGACTGACCAATGATGGAGCAGGGTTGAGGGGGAGGAGGAATAAAAAATGGGGTGAAAGAGGAAACGAGTAAGGATGAAAAGGAGGGGAAGATAGAGTAGGAGACGAAGTGAAGAAATGGGTGAAGCAAAGTAGGAGGTGAAATTCTGAGGAGTTGAGGATGGAAGGAAAGGAAAAGAAGATGGTGGGAGGAGACAAGTTTATGGACACAGGTACTGGTCGGTCAGTAGGCAAAGGGCTCAGTGTGCTGTGGTACAGAGTGATTGTCCAGAGAAAAACATTGAGTGGTTATTCAAAACAGCAACTTGGAAACTTCTAGATCCTGACGAGGCTTGGCTGAACAGTCCAAGGTCAAGTCAAATTGTCTCAGCTCATATAGTCCTTATTTCCTGATCTCGAAAGATTCCAGTTATTTTTCACCTGGATTCCACATGGTTTGAGACTAAGCAGTGATTTCAAAGTTGGGTCAAGTCATCAGCTTTTGGGACATCAGTTTATTCATTTCCTTCCTTCTCCTTTGTTAAAGCTTGAAACAACCTCTTGAATCCTTCGCAAACAAGTTCAAGATTGACTTTGCCGCTTCCTTCCTTAAAGCTTGACCTGAACATCTTACGGTGAATCCCGATCCTTCCATTCAAGGCTAAGGATTCAAGGTGAGGACAAAATAGAGCCCAAAATAAAGACATCAGCAAAGAGGCTTCAACTTCTGCAGTGGGTAAGCCTTGACTTTGACCGTTTGATATTTAGCCTGGGTTCGTCCAGGCTACAGTGAGGCTCTGAAGGTAAGGTTGACGTTACCGTAACCTTCTGACCATCAGCTTAGCTTCTTGATCCTTTCTGGTCTGAGTCTGTAGCTTTGACAGAAACTTAACTTGACCTTTGGCTCCTCAACCCAGCATGTGACAGTTCCAAACCAGGCTGTGAATCCTGAAATTAGGTCGATTAGTCCACATTCCTTGTTTGGTGAAACCTGACTCAGTCTTTAGCCTAGTTTCCACAGCAACCTTGTTTTGATCCCTGCTTACACCTGCAGTGAATTTAAATCCAAATCCAAACCGACAGATGCATCTAGAAAGTTTGTTTTTCCTCAAAACAACTCCATTCCACGCTGAAGCCATGTTGTAAATGTATCCAAATCGGTTTGGAAACTGATTCTCCTCCCCAAAACCCACCAACAGGAGGTAGTTGGGGTCCCAGCCAGCCAGTTAATCAGTCTTCAAATCAATCAATCAATCAATCAATTGACAAATGAATTGCTGATGGATTGATTGCTAAAGGGCTGGAGCTGTGGCTGTTAGTTCGGTCCAACACTGAGAAGGTCAGCTGACTGTTCAAGCAGTTCAGAAAAACAAAATGCCCTCACTTCCCCCTCCCCCATTCTTCATCCCCATCGCCCCATCCATCCATCAGTCCATCGGTCCATCAGTCCATTCGTCCTTCCCCTCCTCTCAGCTGCTTCCAGACATCAAGTTGATGGCTTGCTCCAGTTTGTGCCTCAGTTTGTGTTTGCGACAGTACCCATCCCGATCCAATGCCGTCAGGATCTGCAGAGACAGAGGAAAGACATGATAAGGCTACCTGAAGAAGAGGAGCCAAGAGCAGCCCTTATACAATATAAAACTATATCAGCTAGCTTTATCAGTAATGGAGATAAAAAAGAAAATTTAGTTTGTTCTGAGGGCGGTGCCACATGAAATAATCTTTTAATGGAGTCTGCCCATTAGATCATAATATATTTAGGCACAATACCAGCCTGGTTCCATGGATGACCACATCAGTCAATCAGTCCTACACTTGGTCCAGAGTGAAATATCTCAAGGATTGCCATGAAATTTTCTACAGATATTCATGGTCCCTAACAGATGAATCCTTGTGAATGTTCATTAAGTAGCACCGCAAGGTTGACAGTTTGTTTTTAGAAATGTCTCAGCAGTTTGTAGCTGAGGGCGAAGCAGCAATGAGAGTAAGCACCTCTAAGACTGAGACTGTAGTACTCTGCCAGAAAACAGTGGACTGCAGTTAAGGAGTTCAATTATCCCAAAGTCTTGTTTTAAATGAGGCTAAGATCAACATGACATTGACTCCCTGAACTATCACAATGAAGTATGAACTGAACCTGAAGGCAAAGCCCTGGATTCACTGGTACATTCCAACCATCACCTATGGTCGTGAGAGTTGGGTAGTGACCAAAAGAATGAGAACAGAGATACAACTGTTCAAAATGAGTTTCCTCTGTAGGATGTCTGGGTTAACCCTTCCAGACAGAGGTGCTCAGACATCCAGAAGATGCTCCAAGTAGAACCGCTGCCACTTCATGCTGAACAGAATGAATGAATGAATAGATGATTTGGCACCTGCTGGATGGATTACCATTAAATTTTGTACAGATATTTTGTATGTTCCCAGCAGCCTGAATTGTAATAACTTTGGTTATCCCATCATGTTTCATCCAGCACCATCATCTCGCCAAGATTTAAATTGGTCCTAGTGTGGCTGTTAACTCTTGTCTCGGATCGATTGGGCACCATTACTATGGCCATTAGAGTTCATGTCAATCGGACCAGTGAATGAAAAGATATCTTGCACTGGAAGCTTGGGATGGAGCAAAGTGATGCAATCGCTACAATTGACACAGTTGTAAATAACCCATGTGATGTTTTTCCCTCCGTCATGCACTCGTGGACACAGTCATTGTTACCCTCTGCTAACATAGCAGCAGGTGAGATCCAGGCCAATCCAAATAGACTAACGTCAAACCTGACACTGGTGACGGCTACACAAGCAAACAACCAACAATCAAGAGATGAACCCCCAGCCCCCTCACCTCTTCCTTGTACTTGTTGATGTAGAAGTAGAGCTCACTGAGTGCGCTCAGTGTGTTGAACTCATTGCCGTGGAGACGGGACTGTTCCACCAGGTAGGCGTCCATGTCCTGATCACTGATGCTGGGCATCTTGGCAATATCCCTGTAGTACCTGCAGAGAGCACAAAGAGTTTCAGTGTCAACTTCAAACTTAACTAACTGCATCAGCAAGCTAATGTGTTGCTTTAAGGTTAATGAACCCAGATAATTACCCAGTCTCCAGTACTAACTGTGTATTCTTTCTAACTTCTGCTCAAACAGACAATTGCCTTATTAGCTGTCAACATTAATTAATATGACTAATTAATTAAGTGTCTCACTCCTGGTCTCACTGATGGAGTTTATTTGCAACACTAAGGAGCCTCTCTGGTAACTTTGTAATGATATAGTTTTATTTCATCTTAACAAGCAGTTAGCTGTGGGAGATGACAGTGTGTTTACTGTAGTGTGCAGTGGGTAATGTAAAGCTAATGGTGTGTTAGGTGGGTATAATAACTAGTTAGACTAGGCAAGAGATTAGCTACCTCTCTATCCAGTTCTTGTAGTTGCGTTATGTGTGAGTTTGTTAATTGGCTGCTTGAGTCTGCAGTCTTGTTTTTCCTTATCGCAGTATATTAACCTCTTAGAATGTTAGCTACCACACCCCACAGCTCTTGCAGCTGTGCTTTGTAGTGTTTTAGCTAGTTAGCATGTTTGGTAAGGCATCAACCAGATCATATAATTTGGTCAGCATGTTAGCTACCTCTCCACCCAACTCTTGTAGTTGGGGATGTCTTTAGCATAGAGCAGCTTGTTGGATGGAGAGTCTTTGCCGAGCCTGTGTTCGGACGTCGAGCAGGAGTCCATGAAGGTCTGAGCGACGACCGACAGACAGGCGTCAGTGATGCTACTCTTGTGGATGTCAAACACAAACTGAGGATTCTTTATGACGTTCACCCAGAACCTGAGAGGAAGGCTGCAAACACACACAGAGGAAAGATTTGTTAGATCTTTTAACTGTTGTCTCTGTTTTTTGCCTGTTATTTGTTTGATTTTCTCTCACCAGTTGCTCTTCCAGGTGTGTCGGACATCTGGGTCGCTGATCTGTCGTTTGTCGGCCTGCTCATCCAGGAAGTCAAACATGTATTTGATAGCCAATGGGAGAGCAGAGCCTCGGTGGGCGGTGCTAAACACTGTCTCAAACAGGTCGTCCACAAACTTCTGCAGCGTCCCCTAGTGGCGGGAGGTACAAAGCATGGGATGAAATATTTTAACAGTCAGAATTCATGACAATGACCGTTTATTACAAATAAAAGTTTTACTTTAAATGCAAAAAAACCCAAACGCTTAAACAAACAAACTATGAAAAATGCTTCTGTGGGTGGCGTCCCTCAGTCCACCACTTTGGTCCAGACTTAAATGTCTGGACAATTACTGGATGGGTTGTCAAATTCACGTTCCTTCAGGATGAATTGTCATTTGACTTTTTTTGACACCTTCGTTTCTGTCTTTCTGTCTTGTTTGATGGTCGACAACAGAGAGAAGACACGAAATGAGTGGATAGAGACAAAGATGATGAATAACATGCAGCTAACAGTCCTGTTTGGTTGCTGTGTGTGTTACCTTGGTAGCCAGCAGTCTGGTCAGGTAGATCTCAGAAACCATCTTGCTGCCTCGATCTCCTTCTCGCTGATCACTGTGCTCGTGATTCTTCACCAAGTGCCACAGTTTAGTTCCTGAAAATTAACAACACACACCCTGTACAGTACAGTACACACAGTATATCGTACACAAATCTGGTCACAACTACGACCAATACTACTGCTGCAGCTGCAGTACCTGTCTCCTGGTCCGGGGTGATCATTGGAGCTCTGGATCTCAGACTGTCAGGACTGCTGGACGTTCGAAGTAATGACTCTGAATACACAAAGAGAGAGAAGTCACCTTCTGTGATCAGTTGAGAGTTAATGTGTGAGTGTGTGTGTGTGTGTGTGTGCTGTACCGTATCTGCTCAGTGATCTGGTGAAGGTGAAGGAGTTGGCGATGTTGTAGGCAGAAACCTGCTTTTGGACCAGCGCCACCAAGGAGCCGTCTGTTACCTAGCAACACACAGCAACAGATCAGTCAAACAGCCAATCGCTCCATCAATCAGCTGACTAATTATCCATTCAGTCAGCTAACTGAGTCGAGTCTTATCCCATCCACAATCTGGATACACTCCACATGTGTCACTGCAGGAACTCACTTAGAGAGCTTGAACTAAGGCTTTGTCACCGAACAAGAGAAAATGTTTTGAGTTTCTAATCTGCATCTGGACCCGCATTAAACACATCGTTTGCTGCTGAATGATGCTGTGTTTTAATACAATGACAATCAGCGTATTGAGACTTAACAGGCGAGAAGTCAGAAAGTATTTCGCCTTGTGTGCACACTCTACCAACTGGCACCTCTGAAGCAAACAAGCATAACAGAGTCTCCTAAATTCCCAAACGATTTTAAACACAACATAAACATGGAGAAATTATTTCAGACATCAGTAGTACAAAAAAGGTTAATTTTAAAACTTATGTTAGGGTTAATTTAATCAGATATTCTGCTAAAACAGACTGTCAGTGGTGTCCTGTGTGTGTGTGTGTGTGTGTATGTGTGTGTGTGTGTATGTGTGTGTGTGTATACCTGGTAGTGTGCCAGTGTGTTCAGCCTCTTCCAGTCGCTCTCTATCTTGGTGGTCACGTCCTCGTCCTGCAGGATGATCCTGGTCAGTCGGCCCTGACGCCACTCTGACAACACAAACGCAAACATGCAGTTAGCCTGTTTCTCTGTTGGTCTTCACTGAGGAGCAGCTAGGCTATGCTAGCTAGGCTACGCTAGCTTTTAGAGTTTTAGCCATGTTAGCAGCATGGCTCTATGGACGGTAATGTTTCTCTGTTTGTTCAACGCTTTAGTCCGGACTGATGGATTGTGATGAAATGTGGTTCAGACGTAATAACTGAACTGTAATAACTCTGGTGATCCTCTGACCTTTCCTCTAGCGCCACCATCAGGTCAACTTGTTAATGTGTCCAATACTGTGCTTTCTGCACAAATACCTGCAGAACATCAGCCTCAGCTGGAGCAAATGCTAACCTGCTAAACTAAGATGCATACCATACACATATCAGCATGTTGTCATTGTGAACATGTTAGCATGCTGATGTTAGCATTTAGCTCAAAGCACCACCGTGTCTCAGTACAGCCTCACAGAGCTGCCAGTATAGCTTCAGACTTGCTTGCCTTTTGAAGAGCATCAGATGTTTGACATCAGTGTAATTTTGATACTATTTCTGACATCTGTCAGCCAGCTGAAGACCAGCAGTGCAGACTGAGCGACTTGATGCTTCATTAGAGAGCACACACTGCTAACACCTCAAGTCTGGTGTGAATGTGGGTTTAAAACTGCCATCTGAGTAAACATATTCATTTGCTGATGATGTTTTCAGCTCTGCAGCAGCTGATGTGCTGATCCAAAAAACAGTGACTGGACCTACTAGCTACTATTAAAACTATTTGAGCCACACTGTCGCACTGGCTGACACGTTGCTTCATTACCATGAACACACTGTAGTTAATTACCGTGGATTTAATCCACCACTGAAAATAGTCCCCAACAACCACACTATTTCCTTTTGTTTGATTAAAAACTACAGTGAGCAGACTGATGAAGTCTTGTGTCTGTGATGTAAACATTTACCAAGGTCCATGTCGTCGGCCTGAGGTCTCTGAGAGAACGGGATTCCTTTATAAACGGCGTCCAGCAGTTTGTCTTTCACCTGAGTCACCGTGTCACAGTTCAACACCTTCACCGGCACCTCCGTCCCCGCCTCGCCCTCCGGAGGGATACACATCAGAGTCTGAGAGAGAGAGAGATTCCTCAGTAAATAGTTCAATGAACTTTGATAATCAATCAATCGTTTAAGTCACTGACAATGAATCAGTCAGTGCAGTCACACTGTAGATCAATAACCAGTAAATATGATCAGCTGACATGACAAACACTGAACTTTCTGCTCAGTCAGCTCAAACCAGTGAGAGAAAACAACATGGACGCTTCCAAACATCATGTGACCACTACTGGCTTCATGTTGGTTTAGTGCAGACGTCCATCCAACGACAGACAGACAAACAGGTGCATCTCTTCTTCTTCTTCTTCTTCTTCTTCTTCTTCTTCTTCTTCTTCTTCTTCTTCTTCTTCTTCTTCTTCTTCTTCTTCTTCTTCTTCTTCTTCTTCTTCTTCTTCTTCTTCTTCTTCTTCTTCTTCTCAGGTGCTGCTGATAAAATCATCTATCCTATAATTACGTCTCCTGACTGAATCAGCAGATATCAGATTGATCAGCAGCAGCTCGGCTGTTTTTCTGACATTTAAACTGACGGCGGTCACAGAACCAGACAGACAGAATCTTCAGCTGCAGATCATCTGTTGCAACCAGTTCTACCAGTTTCATCACAGTATCAGTCAGTCTCAGTTAGTCTGTTCTTCTTTCTCCTGGTGTGTGCATGTTCCCAGATCTCACAGATTAGCTTAATGAGTGAAATGTTTTATTACTGCTGAAGAAAAGATGGAGAAATCTACCAAAATAAGAGCAGAAACAACAGAAAACTGGAATCTGCAGTGTTTTCATTGCAGCTGTCTCTGATGCGGTGTAAGCTTAGTGTGTGTGTGTGTGTGTGTGTGTGTGTGTGTGTGTGTGTGTGTGTGTTACCAGCTGTTTGTAGTCGATCTGCTGTCTGATGAGTTTGTCTTCACTCAGAGAGTAGCGAGCCTCCCCGGTGATGGCGTCGATCGGCCCTTTCTCCATCTGCTGCTTGATGGCACAGTACAACATGAAGAGAGGCTCGCCTGCACACTCCTGACAGACAGACAGACAGAGAGACAGACAGACACCATGTCAACTCTGAATCCCTTCATTACCACAGTTTAATCCTCAACACTCATCAGCAGCAGGATTTAACCAATCCCCTTCGTTTCCTATGAATAAATCAACTGCAGCCCTGATCTGATTGGTCACAGTCAGACTGAAGAGGAAGAGCTTAACGAGGTCAATTAGGGATACGAGGAAGGAAGGCAGGAAGGAAGGAAGGATGGATGGTGAAGGAGGAGTGAAAGAAGAAGAAAAAGGAAGAGATGGAAGGAAGAAGTGACCACGTGAGGAGATGACAGGTCACCTTGAGGAATCGATGCAGCAGGAAGGTGAACCAGTTTGTCAGCATCTTCTCAGCGACTGACTCCGTCCTATACACACACACACACACACACACAGAGGTCAAAGGTCAAAGCTCAGGTCGATCTACAATCCAGGAATTTTATTTTCAAAACGAGAATAAATTAATACATGTTATATTCCTCTGATACAACACAAGCATCTCTAATGTCACGTGTGTGTGTGTTATAATTTTCATTTTCAGCACTTTCTTATTTGAAGCATAAAATGTAAATAAAAAGAGACAAAAGAACTAAAACAAAGAAAACTAAATGTTCTATGCATTACATACACAATTGATCTTTTTTAAAAAAGCACCGTTTTATTTCCAACATGTCTCATTATATCGTTGTTGTTGTTGTCGTCATGCAGCATTGTGGATGCTGTACTCCAGTACTGACCTCCTCAGCAGTAGTTTGGGATGGTTCCTGTTCTCCAGGTTCTTCTCGATCAGGTCGGCCAGCAGCTGCTTCAACACCACTGTAGCATATTCCATACGACCCTGAGAGACAAACATGAAGTATGTAAGGTTCAGGTACTGTTAACCACCTATTATTAGATACATTCATTAATGGGCTTCATAAACATCATTAAGGGCTGCTCAGGTTGTTGTCAGGTACCTGCAGAGCCGCCATCAGCAGTGAAGCGACGTTCCCTCGGTCTCTCATGGAGAACGACCTCTGAGCCTCCAGAGTGTGGATGAAGGTCAGCAGGAACATCTTGTTGTTCAGTAACTGACTGAACAGACGCAGAGCTTTCTCTACGTTAGCTGGAGACTGAAACACACACACACACACACCAAACAGTTACTGTCTGATCCCTGACAACCCTCAGCTCACTGGACCAGAATCCACCTGAGAACTGAACCCACATCTAACTGGAGCAGACGAGATACACTGTGTTCGAGTTTTAGCCAAATTTACATTTACAGAATCACTGAAGAAGAACCAGAGTCCAGACCGAGCTGCCAGAGGAAGAAGACTGAGGACTCTCAGCAGAGATTCACCCCAACAGTCTTCATCAACAGACAGATAATCCACCTCAACTGCTCGACCTCAGTACAACTTTGAGGTACTTGTACTTTACTTGAGTATTCTCATTTTGCATGGCTTTATACTTCTTCTGCTCTACATCTCAGGGGGAAATATTTTTACTTCAGTAAGTTACTAGTTGCTTTGCTAAAGGCTCTGAATACTTATATACATATATATTCTGATTTGAACTGAATTATATCAAAAATTACTTAAAAATGCAAATATATATGTAATCTATCTGCAATCTGTAATCTGTAATCTTAAAAAAAACTGATTCCATCATTGCATCATTGTCATTTAGATGAGTTTCAAAATATTTAAATATTATAAATTGAAAACATTTTTATTTAACTCTTTTGGTAACACTTTAAATGCCTCCTCAAGGATATGTGGCATTGTTGTGAATAAATGAATTTAAATCCATTAAGAAATCATAGAAAACAATCGCTGACAATCGTGAGAGCTGTCTGTACATCCATGTTTACACTGCTAACAGGAGCTGCTAACAGGAGCTGCTAACAGGAGCTGCTAACAGCTAATTCAGCAGACTGGACTCATGTTTTAGCCCACAGTCATCTGATTCCAGAGTGGCATCCTCCAAAGCAGAAGTAAGACACAGAAATGTGACTGATAAAATCCATTAATATGAGCTTTTTTCATGTTGCACTATCAATATTATTTATGTATATTTCTAATTAGGGAGGCTCACATTGAAGTTTACAGTTGGTGTGAATCTCTGACAGAGCTTAAATTTATATCTTCACATAGACATGTATAGATTGCAATATTATCTCTCACATTTATAGAAACCTCCATAAATCTAAAGCAGGACGAGGGTTAAAGTGTGCAGAAAAACAGCATAAAAAAGAGTCAGAGTGGATTAAGAAGACAGAAAGGCTCTGGAGCTAAAATGGATCCACCGAGAACAAAGATTCACACAAAGAAACTTTTCTGCCATTTCTCATCCAATTCATGGAAATCCTTCCACCCAGAGACTGATCTACTTCCACACCTAGTTATTAGGAACTGAGAAAATCTAATTCATGTCTGTGGATGCAGAGAACAGAGGCTCAGTGGCTCAGAGCTTCCTGCTGGGTTTGCTTAATTAAAGCTGCATGGAGGCCCAGACGCCGCAGACACCGTGGAGGGTTGTTCTGTTTCACTACACAGATTTTAAAAGCGGCTCAGACTCTTTCTGGAATATTCCTGGTGTTTGCTCGGTGGATAATGAAGTGATATTTGTGTGCGTCATACGTACGTCGAGCTCTTTGAGGACGGGGTGTTCTTCTATTCCAGGGAACATGACTCTCATGGTGTAGGTTCGATACTCCAGGAAGGGAATCTTGACTCCGTCCATGTCGTTGGTCAGTTCCTGGATGTCTGTCTGCAGCTCTGCAAAGGCTGCAGGCAGCAAGATCACTTTGTTACTGGAGGTTAAACAGCAGCACAGCTTACGCACTAAACACGACTATGACTTTAAGAAGTTAGATTTCCATCCCCTTAAGATCTTAATGAATCCCAAATTCTGAGTCAATCTCATGTGTTCAGTACAGGGCTGGAGTTGGGATGTGGTTAGCCTAGCTTAGCATGAGACTGGAAGCCGGGGGAAACAGCTAGCCTGGCTCTAACCTCTCTCAGGCTCACTGATGAGCACTTTATACCTCTTTTGTTTCAACATCAACAGTTTGTGCCTTTAGTTTGAGAGCTACACTACTTCTGGACCAGAAGCTGGCAGGTCCACAGAAGATGTACTGAGATTTTGGGAGGCGTGAACGTCAGCTTCTCTGCTGAGATGTTTATGTGCACAATTCCAACTATAGATAAACTAAAATATAATTAGCAAGTTTTGGATTTTTATTTACATTCTTACAATAGTTTACTATAAAATCTGTCAAAATGAAGCCCCTCTCAACACCTCAAAATCCACCTGAGGAAAGCTGACTAACCCCCCGCATCTGCTCAATCAGGGTCCTACTTTAGCTCGTTAGCACCACTAAGAGTGAGGGTTCTCTTCTGATGAAACGGAAGCTAACAGGAGCAGCGGCTGTTTCAATGGAGGAAACTGGGGATATTGTTGCTAGCTTGATGCTAACAGATTTTGATCTGGTGAAGACTGGAAGAGGTCTGGACAGCGTGATTTGTGGGTATTATGTCACTTGGTTGCGTCCATCAGCATCTCTGCTGGTTCCCTGGAAACCTCACAGGGACTGTGCCATTGGTCACTGTGCTGGCTGTGGTTTGCCATAAGCTATCAGAAATACACCAACACTTGCTATCAGCCTTTGTACAAGGGGACCTAAAGCCCAGACCACATCATCCTCACACGACAGAACGTACCCTCCTTGCACTCAAGCGCCACCCGGCTCTCCAGATTGTCCATCTGCAGCTGGAGGCGTTTCAGCGTCCGGTCTGCGTCACGAGTCTTCCTCTTGTAGGCGATTAGCACGGCGATGATGGCTATGAGCAGCACCCCTCCGCCTGCTCCGATACCGATGATGGCAGGCAGCGTCAGGGCGCTGTCGGAGTAGATATGGAGCGTACCCGGGGAGTACTCCAGACCACCAACTAGGATCTACAGAAACGGAGACAGCAGTGTCACATTAACATCAGGGATGCACTGGAACAAATATGAAACGCTCCTTACTGAAACACTAGCAACACGGTTTCATGTATTCTGAACTTCATCGAAGGTTTGATGATTTTATTTTATTCTAAACAACTCAAGCTTTTCAGAGTCAGGTGATTCTTCTTTTGCTGTTCTTCCTCCGCTTTGGGACGACCTCCCAACGACGTCTGAGAGAAAAACAGTCCAGTCCATATCAACAAGTCTACAGACTTCACTGAGTGAGTCTAGATCAGATCTCAATCCACTCTGCAGCTGCTAACATCCGATTTGACTCATCTTCAGTGCATCAGGAGCTGCTCAAACCTGCAGAGCTTCCACCACTAACAAAGCGCTCCGGAATTCGTTTGAGACCGGACAGATAGCATTCCCTCTCTGCTGTGTTCAGATCAGCCAAACAAGGGTGGAAAACTAACCAGAGTCCGATTCAACTGGACTGAACGATGCAGGTTTAAAAACGCCCTGAGTCTCATTGAGGTGACGCTTCAGAGTGAAACACTAAAACTCTCCCAACAGCGAGAGTCCAGTCCAGGAGTTCGGGTCTAGAGCTGGTGATGTGTCGAGGTGGTCCAGCTGGCACCAGAGGCTGGCTCACACACACAGCTGTATACACTCATATATTCATACTATGTGTATATTAATTATCTCTGTTGTCTCTTGTATTAATGTTTTATTAAAGCGTTTCCTTTGACAGGTTCTAAATATCGATTATAAAACAGATGAAAGCTCATATGAACAAACTGATGAATAAATGATGAAGATGAGTTGATGACGATGAGACGAAGCACTGACATGACATTCTGTATTGATTAATAATCACTAGTGTTAATAATATATCAATAGTCCGGTAGAAAAACTTCACTTCACTTTGAACATCTGTGTGTGTGTGAGAGAGTGTGTGAGTGTGTGTGTGTGAGAGTGTGTGTGAGAGTGTGTGTCACCCTCTGATCTGTGACTTCAGACCAATTACCCATGACTCCCTGTGGCTGCGCTTAATGACTGTCACCTTTATAAAGACCCCCCTCATCCTCCCCTCTACTTATACTCCTCTTCTCCTCCTCGACTCTCCTTTCCTGTCCTCTCGTTCATTTCTAGCCTCTCTCCTCCTCTTTTCCTCTCTGTCCATGAAACTACGACATGATGGAAATGTAGTCACTTTAAACTTCTCCTCAGTCATTTCGGTAAGTGTTTAATCAATCAACCAATCATGTTCAGTCATCGGTGACAGGTGAAAAACAAGAGGGCGGGGCTAAGATCCCATCACTCACCAGGACTCGCTGTTCTCCGGTGAGATCCGGCGAATCACAGAGCAGCTGGTTCTCTGACACGGTCAACAGGCAGGGAGACTCTCCAATCAGAACCGTGTAGTTCAGCCGGTTGTTACCGGGAGCCGGAGGGATCAGGTTTTTACCCTGAAACCAGAGGTGGAAGAAGTACTGTTGTAAAAGTAGTAGTATCACAATGTAGAAGTGCTCAAGTTGCAGAATGGCCCATTTCAGAATAATGTATATTGTATTATTGGATTCTCATTATTGATCCGTTCATGTGTTCATCACTTTGATGCTGCAGCTGATAAACATGGAGCTGATTTTAACGATCTATACGAGTAGCAGGATCAATAAAGTTTTATCTTCATCCATAATATTACATTTTTTACGCTGAATCTGCAAAGTCAATCAAAGTATCAAATAAAAGCAGTGGAGTAGAAATAGAAAGTAGCAGTACGTCAGTACTTGAGTAAATGTACTTAGTTACTTTCCACCACACACACACTGTTCAGTCCACTCTAGATGAATACGGTGTCTCAGTCAGATTGTGACTCTTCTTCTTCTGAACTTGCTGTGGGTTTTTTTTTCTCACCTTGAGGATGATGGGTGACCCTGGTTTGACCTCCAGGATCCCAGAATTCCCCAGGGGGTCAAAGGTCGGGTTGGGGTAGTGTGTGAAAGGGGTGGAGTTCAGAACCAGCAGAGAGGAAACCTGGACAGGAGCAGAATATTGATGTAATATTAATGTAACGTAAACATGTTTCTACAGGGACTGACTAACCTACTGCAGGACTGAATACTGCAATTATTACTGCAAATGTTACAACTACTTTAGCAGTAATACTGAATCTGTCACAGAGTCGTCTTTGTCCGGGACAGATTAGATCTACCCATTGAAAGTTCCCAGTCAACTACAACTAAGCCTCTGCCTGGACATCCGTCAGAGAATCTGCTGTTTACACATCAAGTTAAAGGATCGATCCATCCTCTTCACCTGAAAGCCAGTGCTGCGGTGTCCCCCAAGGTTCCTGCCTTGGTCCTCCTGTGTTTGTCATTCAGATATACTCTCCTAAATAACTGGCTATAAAAAAACTGGATGGTAAAATCATTTCCTGCAGCTCGAAATGGAAAAAACTGAAGCTCTCATTTCTGCTCCAGTCTCGTCTCTTCTGTGGACTGGGCTCTCTGCACCAGGTTCTGACTCTAGATCAGGCTCTGGCTCTGGACCAGATTCCGACTTTGGATTGGCCTCCTGACTCTGGACCATGCTTGGTCTGTCCTTTCTGTGCCTTTGTGTATGCAGCCTATACCTGTTCTGGACCTGCGGGATCAGTTAAGTGTTTATCTTAACTTTAATCTTGTTGTTTTTGATACTAGTTTAATTAAAAATTAACTAATTAACTAACTAATTTAAGCATCTTGTAAATTTCTTTGAATTCAACCGTGTACAATATCAGCTGTGTGTGTGTGTGTTACCTGGTCAAAGATGAAGCCAAACTCATCGGGGCGCAGCGCCCCCTCTGGTGGGTTTGGTTTGCTGTAGATCAAACCAGGAGCCAGACACGTCATCGCGCTGTCGTTGACGACGGTGCAGAACTACGGAGACGGAAAAACTGGGTTTACTGCTGATTGAGGAAAAATAAAACTTCAGGCCTTTGAATTGAAAAAATGAAATGAGGAAAAATCAGGATGCATCACATAACCAGTGATGAAGGGCCACGTGATGAAAAGGACCCTTCATCACTGTCTTCTTCACATCTTTATCAAGATGTTTCATTGAAATCAGTTGGGAGGTCTGAAACAGTGCAACTGTGCAGTATTTCAGAATCTTATGCAGCGGTTTAATGTAACTAAGTACATTTACTCTGCACTGCTGCTGTAGATATTAATCCACAAACATCAGATACGATAGAGAAACACTGACACGAACATTTTACTGATACAGCAACACTTTGCTGATAATACTTGAAGGACTTTTACTTGCAGTGGAGCGTGTTCACAGAGTGGTATTAGCAGTTCCACCTCAGTAAAGGATGTGAATACTCCCTGCACCACTGATGTTGTGACCCCCTGAAGGGCCGCGGCCCCGTGTTGAGAACCTCTGCCGTCAGTGTTTGTGTGGTTAAAGTTTCAGCTTGTTCTCACATTGTTGGTTTCCACTCCTCCGTACTTGGCTCTGACTTTGGGCTCCTGGATGGTCAACAGGTTGGTTCCTGTTACTGTTATCACTGTACTGCCACTGCACACACACACACACACACACACACACACACACACACGCTCAGGTTACAGATCAATACTCTGATTGATTATTGGAGTATTGCTGAGGAGGACATGGATCTGGAGTGCTTACTTGAGGATGGTCCAGTTCGGCTCGATGCTGGTGATGGTCGGGTCCTCCGTGTAGATGTATTTGGTGTCCGAGCTCGTCACCTCGGCCCTGTCAATCATCAGACGGATGGAGGCGGGGCCAGAGCCCGACAGAGAGGCGGGAGTTATGCAGATGATTTCCCGATTGGTACGCCTGGTAGAGAGAGGGGGGAGGGAGCTCAGTGATTGGCTGTTCACTGACATCATATGATGTTTAACATGCAGCAGATTTATTTTTTCCAAACTGACTTGACAAACAGACACTCCTCCTTGTCGATGTAAACGCTGACGGCGCTGCCGGCGTCCAAATGTCGCCCTGTCACCGTCAGTCTGGTCCCCCCAGAAACGGGCCCCTTCTCTGGACGGACACGACTGAAACTGGGGCTCTGGAGGAGGAGGAGGAGGAGGAGGAGGAGGAAGAGGAGGGCAACAGGACAAGTTACCACTTATTTATTATTTATTGGGATCATCATTAGCTGATCACCATTAACATCCTGCGTCCACACAGATGTTTAAACAGTAAATATACAGCATTAACGCTGCATCTAACAATACCAACAATACCACACACACACACGCACACGCACACGCACACACACACTCACCACAAAGGAGTATGTCTGGGTGGAGAGGGTTCGATACTCGGCACTGCAGACGCCGATGCAGAGCTCAACGGGGCCGCCAGGAGAGTGAGGGAGGAGCGCCTCGGCCATGTCGCACACGATCCTGCACACACACACACACACACACACACACACAGAGTCAGCACACGCCTCTGACATGTTCTGTCACGTGTTCATATCTACACACTAACACAGACTGACCTCTCAGCGCTGACGTACTGCGAGGGAACAGGATTACAGCGGACGCCGGCCACCTGAACGTGAGCGATCTCCTTCACCTGCAGACCCAGGTTCTCGCCCTCAATCGTCACCCGCGTGCCCCCCTCCCGAGGTCCTGTCAGAGGGTCAATCTGCGGAGGACGAGATCGATCACTTATCAGTTATCAGTGTTTGACTACACTGAAACCGGAAAGATCTAACAGTGGCCAGCAGTGGTGGGATGTAAGTATATTTACTAGAAAGTACTGTACTTAAGTACACAAAGGTACCTGTTCATTACTTGAGTATTTCTACCTTCTACTTTAACTACTCTACATTTATCTGACAGCTTTAGTTACTCTGCAGATTCTGATTCTCACACACAAACATATAAAAAGTTTATAACATGTGATGTTTTGTTATCAATGAAACCCCCCAACAGTTTCTAAAAGTACAGCTCAAACGATCGGTCCATTAATCAATTAGCTGATTTATAGAAAATTAATTTCAGCAGTTTCAGTGACTTTTCCTGGAAAAACCTTTGAAGTTTGAGCTTCTCAGGTGTTTGATTTGCTGCTTTTCCTCTGAATGATCTGAATGTGTTTGTAATAATGTGGAGCTTTGGACTAAACAAACACTGTGAAGGCGTCACTTTGGCCTCATCGTCACCACATTTCTCACTATTTTCACAATGTTTCCAAACCGAACGATCGATTGATTGATGGAGGAAATAATCAGCAGATTGATCCACCACAAACAGTATAGCAGAAAGATTTGTAAATAAGTTGCAAATGAAAACAGTGTTTTTGTTAAAAAGAGAAAATAATCAATTACGACTAGAAATCATTGAAATGTCACATAGCTATTATTGAACGAGGCCGATCATTTATCAGTTACCTACATTCAATTATTAACTGAGCTGTAAAAATGGATTCCAGTTTGTTGTGAAGTGGAATGAACTGAGCTAACGAACCCTAACTGAGCATCATAGGAGCAAGAAATAATGATTTTCATTACAAATCAATGACTTGATTGATTGGTCTATTAAATGCGTGAAAGGAGTAAAAATCACCAGCAGCCCAAAATGTTAAAGATAAAATAATAAAAAAACGGATGCTCATCAGTGGGAAACTGGAAGAGAGTCATCGTTAGGATTTTTTTCCAAAGAATAAATTAATAATCAAAATATCTACAGATTAGTTTTCCTGCAACCTGACTGATTGATCGTTTCATGTCTACAGCAGAGCTCAGCCTGGATCGGCTCTGGTCCGGGATCACAGAGGATCCCTCAGTGATGAGGAGGCTGCGGCTCTGATTCCTGACCTTGGTGATTCGCGGGTGGCTGCAGCGCAGGTTGTGTCGGCCGTGGTGCATCCAGTTCTGCTCGGCTGAAGGACAGTGTTGGCGCAGGAGGCACTTCCTGGTTTCCGTGCACCACCCGCATTCAAAGGGCGGAGGCGCTTTGAGGCACTGACCACAGCTGGAGCGCTGAGCCTCACACTTGTACAGCAACGCTGAGAAACACAACAAACACATGAGGAGCTTAACAGGACTTGATTCATTATTTTACTTCTTCATATGGATACATCAGTAAAACTAAAAGCAGCTCATTTACGGCTCAAAGAACCTTTTGCTTTGTTTATTTCTTCATCCTCAATGGCTGAAGTTTCCCTTTTGCAGTACAGATACGTTCCCTTAAAAATAATAATGTTTATATAGAATGTTTTTATCCTCATATTTTTGGGTTTCGTTGTCTCGATGTGTAATTTCCCCTTTTCTGCTGTGACAATACAATTAAGATTATTCACTATAACGACATTCAAATGTGAAGGTAAAACAGAGGTGAATGTGGAGCATCTTTGAAATAAATCCTAATTACAGCCAATGAGAAGTGTGTTTGCACTTTGACTGATTTTTTAATTGGAAATAAATCAAAAGCAGTTCTTCCTTCTATATTCAACAGAAATCATTCTTTATCAGGGAAATGAGTCTCTGAAGCTCTGAAGTCAAAGTCTTTTTCTTGGTTTGAACATTTTCACAGTGGTGGTTTGACTGAATGATGATTAACAGGTTTTACCTTTCATAGACGCAGGCTTGTCGATGAAGAAATCTCCATCCCAGACAATAGAGAAATCCACGGGGAGATCGCCAGCCTCGTCCCCTTCATACCAGTACTGCAGAGACAGAGACAGACAGACAGAGACAGAGAGAGAGACAGAGACGGGCAGAGAGAGAAAGAAGGTCATTAAAATATTTTGACTCTTTTTTAGCTCTTTCAACTGTGTGTTAATTATGATCCCACAGATATCTTAATTAAAGAGGGAGAAATGTTGTGGGACCTATAACTGCATGTGGGAGTACAGCCTATTAAAAAAGCATATCACACACACACACACACACATATATACTGTATACAAATATATATATATATATATATATATATATATATATATATGAATATTGGACAGATTGAAAGAGTCTGCAGGTCATACAAACCACTGCTGTAACCGTTCAGCTAACAAGGCGCTCCACAGTAAATATGCTTCATAAAAACAGTGACAGATGCTACAAGTGTATTGATTATGCATCAGAACAAATCAGTCTATCAGAGCCAATGCTGCTGCTGCTAACGTTAGCACGGCTAATGAGAAGTACAACACCTAATATTGCTTCTGCTCTAACAGCTACCATCACAAACCACATAATGATAATATTAGCTACTAAAGCTAATATTTAATGAGCCAATAGCAAATGTTATAGCTAATATTACTAAATTTGTTTCTCGAGATAACATTTGTATAGTATAAATAGGATAAAAGTATAAATATTAGCCTAGCTGTAGTAAAGTTGGCTAGGCCATTGCTTTACCGCTAACGTTGCTACAGCTAGTCACAAAACCTGATGTAATTCAGTAGTAACTACAGCTAATGTAGTGTGTTATCACAGCTAACATTAGCTATTGCAGCTAACATTTACAGCACTGTACAACTACTGAAGCCAGACTGGCTAGTTCTGTTGCAACAGCTAACATCACAACACCTAGCTAATAATTGTACTGTTGATACTACAGCTACTGTTCTTACAGCAATATTAATACAAGCTTTAGTCCAGTTACCACAGCCAATGTTGCTGCAGCCAACTAATACAACTAAGAGTACGAGCTTACTGCATGCTACTGCAGCTAACATGATTTCAGCTACTTTAAATACAGTTAGCATTTCTACAGCTATTATGACAGCTAATATTTAATAACATTACAGCGCAAGCTAATTTTATTGTAATGGTTGCTGCTGTCGTAACATTCATGTTTGTTTTACTGTTTGTGCAGATAACATTATGACTGCTAATGAAACTCACACAGCTGTGACTGAAGAATTACCAGTTATTGCAGTACAGCTAGAGGTATGTGTCATATGTAGATGTAATACAGCTTAGTACAGCTACTGTTATTACACTAACTCACAGCTAATGATACTACAACTTATATTGTTATTACTTCTAAAATAAACACAAAGCAAATATTACCACAGTCATTGTTTCCAATAGCTTGTATTTCCACAGCTAACAGTATTAGGCTACAGCAGGTCTATTTATACTGCTAATAGTAATACAAGTGCAGTAGCAGTACAAAGGAAACACAGTCTGTCCATAAAGGATAAACTCAGCACAGATTTAAAGGAAAAGAGATGGAAAATACACACACACACACACACACACACGCATACGCACACGCACACACACACACACAGCAGCAGAGCAGTGTTGTCATGGTGGTTGCAGGTCTCCATGGTAACCAACAAAAAGCAGTCGTGAAACAAAATAATGGATTCGGTGGGAACCTGATCTACCTGCCGGTCTGTGTGTGCCTCATCTCAGATAAACAGTGTTAACAAAAATATAACTGTGTGTGTGTGTGTGTGTGTGTGTGTGCATGTGTGTGTGTGTGTGTGTGTGTGTGGTCTTTGTGAAATGAACAATACATCATCTCCAGTGCTGTTGAAAAGGCAGAGAAAGGCTGTGTCCTGAATATGTCAGCTCAACTCGAATGGCACCAGATAATCTGACGCCAAACACACACACACACACACAAGCATGCAACACACACACGTGTGCCTACACACACACACACACGCACACACACGCACATACACACACACACACAAGCATGCAACACACACATGTGTGCCTACACACACCCACGCACACACACACGCACACACACACACACAGAGAAAGATTGAAAATCAATGTGTCTTAATGATCCCGGTCTGCTCATTTCATTAACTTACTGCGCAGAAGTACATGACAAAACACACACACACACACAGACACACACAGACACACACACACACAATAAAGAGGTGGCAGCTGTATAACCTCACTTTAGCAAAATATCTACTGTGCCTCATGACAGGACTGAGTCTGCTGCACACACACATAGCATGCTCACACGTCACACACACACGTACAAACACACTTACACACACACAAGCGTGTGAGCGTGCACGCATTGTGTATACGTGCACGCTCACACACAAAATTAACAAATTCCATTAAGTCACAGCAGCTTCAGTTCAATGTTACTTCCTCAGCAAAAACTACTTCACCTTCAACCAGTGTTTTACTGCTTTTTACCACACACACACACACACACACACACACACACACACACACACTGCACTGCAATTAATAAACCGTTGATATTAAAATGATTTTTTTCTGCAGCACTGCAAGAACGACCACATTATTCATAACAGTGTGTGTGTATGTGTGTGTGTGTGTGCGTATGGCTGTGTGTTAGAGTGATGACCACACAGCTGAAATATGTGGAATACCAAGACCAATTGAGACAGAGAGAGAATGTGTGTGTGTCTAATGCCCTGATTTTCCATTAAAAGCAGCCAGCTGAGCCCAACAGAACAGCATCATAGCTCAGAGTTCTGCACACACACACGCACACACACACACACACACACACCATAGCCAAACTGCTGTGTACAAACACAAGTATTGAACTTTTATGGCCATCCTCTGCAGTTAGCATCTTTAGCGTTGTTGCTGCCACAGCCTGTGTCTCCGTTCTGTTTCTGTGCTGACTCAGGACAGCATGAACAGTGAACGTCCTGAGCTGGCCTCCGTGGTTCACGTTATGACTTATGACACTGACAATAAATCCACACACACAGCTGTCCTCCCCTCACTGCTGCCTCACCTTCACCTTGTTTAAAACACCTATCAACTCCACACAGACGTATAATATATAACCGGAACCCAAGAATACTGGACGCCAGAAAAAACATACACCTGCCCTTCACACCTGAACAGACACTGTGGTGAGTGTGACAGGTATCAATAAGCTACATGGATCAAATCTAATCACCAGTAATCTCTAACAGGAACAGCAGAACGATCATTCAGGCTCCACTTCAGGATGGTTTAGGACCAGCCGTCCTTTCAGTACATAAAGATCATGTGAACACTGTGCTGGGAGAAACCTTTCAGAGCTGAAGCAGCTCTGCAGAGTGAACCTGTCTCCACTTCCTCTTTACAAAGCTTTCCTCTTGTGTCTATTGGCTGTTGGGACCTGCTGAGCGCTGTCACGTGTGATCTGTGTTTTCTGTCACTTTGCTTGTTCGTCTGTGTAATTCACTGGGAAATATTTCCCCTCAGGGACAATAAACTTCATTCCTGTTCTTTTTTCTTTTCTCTCTGTTGTTTTTCCTTCATTTCTTTTCCTGCTTCTGTCTGCCTCAGTTTCTGTCTCTCCTGCTGGGTCTTAATGTCACAGAGCTGGTGGACACTGGTGTAGTGTGTGTGTGGCTCTGTCGTCCCCATGGTAACCCCTGCCCGGTCGCTAGGCCTGTCGCTATGGGGTCAGAGGTGCCTGGCAACAGCAGCAGGAGTGAGTGAGTGAGTGAGTGAGTGAGTGTGTGTGTGTGTGCTGCTACTGTGTCTCTCTGTTCTTGTTCTTCTTTTAAGAACTGAAATGTGATCAGCTGCAGTTCTTCTAACGTCCACCAGGCTGCTCCCAGAAAACCCACATTGAATTGAAGTGAATGAACTTCTCTCTGCATGTCCGTACAGCTTGTACACCTCTGCAGGCCACATTTCAAGGAGAATATGTTCATACTCGTTTATTTTCAGAGTTTTGTCTTGCATATTTATCAGTTATACCAAAAGCACTGCTTTCCCTGTACAGGACAAAACCTAGACCTTGTTAAGAACTGCCTCTTTAAGGCCTCTCAGGTTGGGTGCTATTATGTTACATGCTGTAGATTAATTATGTGCATTTCCAATGTGACTATTTGAGAACATTTTTGACCAGTTCTCTCTTGTAAAAGAGACAAATGTATCTCAATAAGACTTCCTGGTTAAATGAAGGTAAGAACACTGGAATTCAAGGTCTTCACAGCTAACAATAAAAACACTCAAAACCAACACAAACCTGAGATGCATAAATTAGAAGTAAATAGATAAATAAATAAATCCAAGGGCAGTCAAACCTGAGCAGAAATAGACCCGAGGATAATTCAAAATGTGGCGGCCCTGAAAACAGAGAGAAAGCAGCAGCACTGCATGATGAAATATTATTCATCCTATTAATATCAATCTCCACCTTATTTATTTAATACTGACATGTTTGTGTTGCTACAGTGTGAGGAGATGGAGGGAAGAGGAAAGAAGAGGAGAGGAGAAATATGAAGGGAAGGGAGAGGAAGATATGGAGAAAAGTAGATAATATGAGGGATGAGAAAGGAAAGAAAAAGTCCTTTTAGAATGACTGCAGGCAAAGAGACGAGGTGGATTAAAGAAAGGAGGAGGAAGAGGAGAGAAAACACGTCCTCTGTCCATTCACACCAAGCTTTCATCTATCAGTTCTCTGCTTCCACATGTCATCTTCATCACATGATCATCATCAGCATCATCATCCATCCAGCAGAGCGTACGACAGCTACAGCGACCGACTGAGCGGCCGCCTGAACGCAGTCAGGAAACAGAAGTCAGACACGCTGCTGTTCGGACCAGACACAACATGAACTGTGGACAGAGCCACGCTAGCTGTTTCCCCCTGCTCCCAGTCTTTATGCTAAGCTAAGCTAGCCACGTCCTGACAGACGTTTCACTCTCAAAGTGTCAAACTGTTCTTGTAAAACTCCAGTGTGGAGGATTAATGGCAGAAATGGAATATAATATTGACAATCTTTATTCATTAGTGAATAATTACCTTTCTGTTACCTGAGTGAGTCTTTATATCTACAGAGGGAGCAGGTCCTGCCCACCATGTCGCACCGCCATGTTTCTACAGGAGCCCAGAATGGACAAACCAAACACTGACTCTGGGGAGGTGAGGGGGGTTCAGGTGCAACCTCACCACTAAATCTTCCACACTGGACCTTTAAGACTCGACTGACACACATTCACTCCTGCCCCCCCACTCCTGCTTCTGTCTGCTGGACACAAATACTGACTGTGCTTTTATTTTGAAGACTGAACACACTGTGTGTGAGGAATGTTAAGACAGCAGAGATGCTCTGTGTGTGTGTGTGTGTGCGCGCGCGCTGTTGTACTAAATGGCCAATTTCCTCTGGGAATAGTAACTTAATTAAATGCAGACACACACACTGACCATCTGTATGTGTGTGTGTCTGTGCGTGGGCGTCTACTGTCTGCATTTAACAGCAGTATGTCAGTGCATAATGTGTGTGCTTTTGAGTGTATGTGTGTGAGGCATCTTCAGGGTGGGCTCACCGACAGGAAGACAGATGAAGGACAGGAAATGAGCGCCAGCAGACGGACAACAGTTGGTGTGTGCGTGCGTGTGTGTGTGTTTTGAGAATGCAGTGAGTGTCGTCTCAGTAAAGGACAATAATCAATCTGCACTCTGTGTGTGTGTGTGTGTGTGTTTCCAGGATATATGAATCCCACTCAGACACATCAATACTGGCTGTCCACCTGAAGCCTGACCTCCGACCCCTGTAGGTCAGTAGGTCATCACACACACGCACACACACACACCCTAAGGTCACGGTGGAACTGGAGAGATGGAGGGCATCTGGGTGAAGAGGTGGGGGTTGTAGTCTGACTTGTGATGTCATCCATTTTTCAATACAAAGAAAAAAGCTGTTAGACTCTGTAAGTGTGTGTGCGTGTGTGTGTGTGTGTGCGTGCGCTTGCTGATGCTGCAAATATGCTTCACAGTCGACGGAGTCACCTTCACCCTCCTCTTAGCTGAGAGTGTGTGTGAGTGTGTGTGTGTGTAATATTCTGTTCAATCACCTCTCAGCCAATCAGAACTCTGAACTCAGTCAGTTCAAACATCACTGACCTGTCACACTGTGATGTCAGAACATACTGTACACATAGTGTCACCATGACAACCACTGCTACTGATAATACTTCATACAGTGCATGCTGGGTGGCGTCGTGTCTCACCGAGGTGTTCTGACACTGGATGCAGGAGGAGTTGAAGCGGACAGCGGGGATGCGCTGAACCTTTCCCTGGATGTTGAACACGCACTCGTAGTTCTTCTGACCCGACTGAGGCTGGGGGAGGTTGCGAGCTCGCAACGTGATTGGACGAACCATCCCTGCCGGGACCAGGATGTCAGAGGTGGGGAGGATCTGAGGACAGCCCTGCAGCCAGAGAAAGGTGGGTTAATACACTCTGCTCAACACATTCACTCTGTCTTTTTGTAGCTTGGAACAAGTTTTAAATTGATAAAAGAGGTCTGGAAGTGTCTAAAGCAGATCTGGAGGAGGTCTGGTCTGTGTTAGAGTCAGCTGTACACAAGACAGAACCATCAGCAGTGCTGAGCTGCAAAATAAATATTAGTCATGTGCAGTGTAAGCAGCAGGGAGTCTAATATTGATTCTTGTGGGTCCTCATTCAGGACCATCAGCAACAACCAGAACCCATCAAAATCAATGAAAACTAGCTTATTTAACATTTGTGAAACAGAACCAACAACACACAACAAACAAACTGATAGCTGACCTGAACTTAAACTCTTTTAGCTGCTAAAATAAAACAGCAGCTAACCTGAAGCAAACCATTTTAGCTGCTAACCTACACAGAACAACATGACATTCTGGTTTGGTTTCCTCTTTAGCTGCTAAATGCTGCACTAAGTTCACCAGCTGGTCTCTAACTGTGTGTGTGTCTGCTGTTTGCTGCTCAGCAGGTAGTGAAGTGTGTCTGAGACTCAACCAAAACTAAAAAACTAGCAGCTAAAAGAGGCTAAAAAGCTCATAATGACCAGAGACACTTGAACACCACATAGAGACATTTCATCCATTATTAATATGAATTACTGATTAGAGCACATTTAAACGTACCAGTTATAGACAATATTAATGAATTAATGATTATTTTTTCCCTCCTTCAGTCAGGCGGGACTGACTGCACCTTCCAGTCATGTGATCTGAACGTTGGTGGTGAGCAAAGTTGCAATTTGATTCACATTTGAATTACTAGATAAATTAATACACGAGAAAAGACAAAATACAGTTGATATAAACGGATATTGATTATTGGAAATGTTATTGTGGTTATACACTGAAAAATGGGCTGTTTCTACTCTCTCTCGCACAAACACACACACACACACACAGCTGACAAAGGCTGATAGCTTATCACAGTCTGTCATCACTGACTGAGGACAGAGACACAGTCTGAGTGTGTGTTCAGTAATGGACAGCTGGTGACAGATCCAAGCTTTGGAGCTTCCTGAGGCTGCTGGAAACACACACACACACACACACACACACACACACACACACACTCTCTCTCGCTCTCTCTCTCTCTCTCTCTCTCTCTCTGACTGTGTCTCTCAGTAGGGTGAAACCTTTATTAACGAGTGTCACCACAGTAATTAATTGCCTTGTGACTGACAGGAAGACCATTAGCTCCACAGGAAGTGGACCAGAGCACAGCGGACACCAGCAGCGACTGCGGAGACTGTGACAGTGTGTGTGTGTGTGTGTGTGTGTGTGTGTGTGTGTGTCTCAGCAAACACTCGAATTTTATCCAAACACTCAGCTCACCTGTGACAGACTCTGTCACACCTCTGAAACACGATGACAGAAGCATGAAACCGATGACAAAGGAGCGAAACTGTGAGCGTCTCATGGGAACGAGTGATAATGAGCTGAGAAAGAACATTAATGAAACTTTGATTCCAGACTCGAGTGCGTCAGACATTCGCTGTGACGGAGAGACCCTGACCCTGTTCCCTGTGCAGACCTCCTCCTTTTCACGTGGCCTTTCATTGCATTCTGTGTCGAACAGCAGCACTTTTAATCTCCTCACTGTGTTGTTTTAAGCTTTAAGTGAAGTGACCGGTCGACTCAGACCCTGACCTTCATCAGCTCCTCCTCACACACACATGAATGGATCGATACTGATCCTGTTCTGAATGTGGCTTTTAGCAGGTCTGTGCTCATCAGAGAGCTAATCAGGCCTGAAAGTGTTTGACTGGTGAAGAATGACTATAACTGAACGTGAAGCAGAATTAACAGCTCTGAACTACGTTTGTCAAACTTGTTTTCTTGAGCTGCTGGAGTGACTCAATAAATCTACTTTGACGATATTAAATTGTTAATTTGCGCGTCTTAAACTTGGTCCAGATACGTCGTGTTGAAGTTTCTGGTTTTGTGTTTAGCAGAACTTCTCTCTCTCCGCTCTTCTTCTCTTTTCCTGACAGATTCTTTTCATTTTCAGCCACAGATGAACAGCTTCTCCTCTTCCTCATTAGCTCTCCCTCCCTCTCTGTGTCTTAAGTTCTGTTTTAAAGAGACTTTTATTCTGAAAGAGGCTTTCACCTTTTTGGATGAAGGTTAAATAAGAAAAGAATCGTTCTCTTTGTCTCACAATCCTGAATCTCTTCTCCTCTCAGACTCACAACTCTCTCATCTCGCCCTCCCTCTCTCTTTACTCAGCCTAATTACCTTGTAATTAACATTAATTGCTGTGATTGGACGCTTTCGTGTCAACTAAGTGGCTATTCATCTTCTATTAACCAATTAGCCAATCAGAGGTTGTTACTGTCACCCTGTAATGACACTGAGCACCAATCACGTCAACGAGACGCCCAAACGACGCGATCCCTGCTCGTTCTCTCCGCTAACGAGATAGCGAGCAGCCTGAGAGCGGCTCGGCTCGTTAGGCTGGGAAGTAATCTATTACTCATGACAGATGTAATCTCACCGCTGGTCACATGTGACACACGACAAACTGGGACTCCTCTCTGTGCTGGCCTTTGATTACCTGTCCAGAGCCTCAGTTTCTTGTTTAATGATTCATTTTACTGAGGATCAGCTCCTGAACTGAAAAATTGTTTATTTACTGAAAACGTCCCTCGGTGAGTTCTCTCAGCAGAGTCCTAAATCACATCTGTCACAGAGTCCTTGAACGCATCATCAAGGAGTGTGTGTCTGTCAGTGTGTGTGTGTGTGTGCACCCTTCGCTGTTGACCTGAAGCTTTACTGTTGTTTACTGAACCATGTAATGACCGAGAGAAAAGCAGCTCTGACCTCCATCACTGCTCGCTCTCCTTCCTGTATTCACCCTGTCAGACGATCAGCAGCTAAAAAACTCTAAATAATGACAATAAACTGCTTTACTGCATAAAAACACAGAATAATTGAATAACATTCTATCTGATCCATTCTATTCTAAAAAACACTCTGACTCAAATCTTCAAATTATTCTCAGTAATTAGATTTGATATTATTAGACCTCTCTCTCTCTCTCTCTCTCTCTGTGAGTGTGTGTGTGTGATACTAATCTAGAAATTGTGAAATAATGAAACCATGTTTTTTTTAAATCAACAGCTGTAACATTGTGTGTAAATTGCTGTATTATCTTTATTATTAACACGCTGACCTCATGTAATAATCACCAACACCAAACTTTATGACAGACGAATACTAAACATTTAATATTTCACTGAGTGTGAAAAAAACACTGACGAGTTACTGAAAAATGTGTTTTCAGTAATTGTTTCAGCCCTGAGTCATGTCTGCAGGGACAACCTCCACCTATCAGAGGCTTGGGGAGCAGTCTGCACGTAGCCTGAGAGTCGAAACTTTGGGCAAAAAAGTCCTGCTATAAATCAAGCCGTTACTAAAGGCGACATTTTCATCATCATATCTGGAGGTTTAACAAAATATGAGTGTATGAGCCTGAAACAACCAAAGTGAGTGTGTGTGTGTGTGTGTGTGTGTGTGTGTGTGTGTGTGTGTGTGTGTGTGTATACCTCCATGTTGCTGACTCGTCCCTCTTGGAAGGAGCAGTCCTGCAGGTTGTTGGTGCAGACGTGACGATATTTGCACCAATGACACGGAAACACACTACTGACACAGGAAGTACACCTGAGAGAGAGAGACAGAGAGACAGAGACAGACAGAGAGAGAGACAGACGGAGAGAGGCAGAGAGAGAGAGAGAGAGAGAGAGAGAGAGAGAGAGAGAGAGAGAGAGAGAGACAGACAGAGAGAGAGACAGACAGAGAGAGGCAGAGAGAGAGAGACAGAGAGAGAGAGAGACAGAGAGAGAGAGACAGACAGAGAGAGGCAGAGAGAGAGAGAGAGAGACAGAGAGAGACAGAGAGAGACAGACAGAGAGAGACAGAGAGAGAGACAGATGTTCACAGCAGCATCTTTACATCCTGATCAATCAGATCAATCATCAGACGGAGGATAACACGAGGATAATGGTTGATTGAGCATTAACACGTCTTACACGAGTCTCAGCTGGTGTCCATCATCGAGGTGAAGGTAACCATGACGACTCTTCTATTTATTTTCCCCCCATCTGTACTCTGCTGTAACAACTAACCTCTGCCTGTTTCATCTGCACATTATTCACAATTCCTTTGTGAGACATATGAACCCTTCACCTGTGAACTAAAAGGTGCGGCTGGACTGTAGCGTCCAGGTGTGACGGCTGTGATGTCTGCGTCTGTCAGTCGCGTCTTTAGCATCATCACATCCACCATGTTTTCAATCATTGTCCCTTCAGCACTTCCCTGCTTGAGTCTGGTGTTATTCTATCCTGTCTGCAGCTCTCAGCCGATTGGTTCCTACTGAAGAATCTTTAAAAACTTTCATGTTGAAAAGCTTCAGTAATTTCCTCCAACAGATGCTCACCATAGTTTCTATCAGACAGGAGGAAATAGAGCATTTGTTGGGGACTGCTTTCAGTGACACACAGAACATGTTAGCAGATACATAGAGAGCTGGTTTGAGGGGAAACATGTAGACTACCAGCAGTATGAAGACGTCCACGTGTTTTGGATCCAGCCTTAGTGTGTTCTCAATGTTGTCTTTGACTCCACACACATCTAGCAGATCATCCTCAGCAGGTGAGGATGAACTTGGTCTGGTTTCTGACACCTGAACACCTGCATCCACCAGCACCACCCAACTGGATTTAACAACACTGGTCAGTGTCTCCATCGCTGACAGCGGGTTTCATCTTATCGACCATCGCCGGACTTTCTATGGTTGTGTTTTGAGTTCCTGACTAACTGTGATGAAGCTGGACAGAAACCTGAGCAGGTGTTTACAAAGAAGGAAGAATAGCAACGGTGGATAGTCAGCTGTGTGTGTGTGTGTGTGTGTGTGTGTGTGTGTGTGTGTGTGTGTGTGTGTGTGTGTGTGTGTGTGTGTGTGTGTGTGTGTGTGTGTGTCCTCCAGCTAGCCACACCAGCATGTTAAAAGCAGGCATGTCAAACTCATTCCATAAAGGGCCGTGTGGCTGCAGGTTTTTGTTCCAACCAAGGAGGAGCACACCAGGCCAACCAATCAACATCAAAGGATCACTTAGTTATCAGCTGAAGACTGAGATCAGCTGATTAATTGATTCCAGCCAGGTGTGCAGCCACACGGCCCTTTATGGAATGAGTTTGACATGCCTGCTTTAAACACTCCCAGCGGAGACAGGAAGTGTTTCTGTGTTTTCTGTATCCAAGGTGCCGGGCTGCTGTCACCATGGGAACCAGGCAGCCCACCACACAGATTATGTTACCCCCACAGTCAGCCCCCGAGGGTGGAGGAGGGGAGAGGAACCAAGGAGAGGACACAAGGAGAGGAGAGGCGGCTTCAGACTTACGAGTTGAGCACAGAGCAGTTGTAGTAGATGAAGCTGGTGGTGATGAACTGGTGTCCGGTCTCAGTGGAGCGAAGGCTGAGCTGGACGACGCGCTTCTCTCCTGAAGTGACAGCAGTGACACACATGATGACAAACAGAAGTACAAGTACACGCATGAAACAGCTGTGTGTGTGTGCGCGTGTGTGTATGTCTTACCGTAGGAGTGCGTGTGTGTTGGCAGGTCTCTCAGGGACGGGGACATACACATCACCTGACCTTTAGCCAGCACCTCTCCAGGGGTTTCACTCAGGTCCTCAAACACACAGGACACGCCCCCCGACAGCGCCGGGACGTTCTGCACTCGAATGGTTAACTGCAGAGACAGAGAGAGGGGGGGCGTTAATACCTGAGTGAAGTGTGTGCCCACATGATCACCTGTCATTCCTCTGCAGCCAATAGTTTTACAGTGTGTGTGCCCGCCCACTGTTGAAGAGAGGCTTTCAAAGTAACTCATTGGTTCGTCCTGCTGTCAATCATCGTGTCAGTCCTGGCCTTTCTGAACACGAGCAGCTGTCACTTGGCTGGAGCTCCTCCTCGTCTGTCGTTATGACGATGCAGAGTTTCCTGTTGTTTGTTGGTTGTGATGCTCTAATGAACTTGACCTTTGACCCCAGAAGTCACAAAGGTCAGTAACAGTGAAAGTTACTTTGACTTCATTTCAGTTGTTATTGTTATTTTCTGTGTTATTGATCAGCTATGCTCTGCTGTGAGCTCATAAACTCTCAGGTGTTATTGATTATGTTTCTGTAATCAAACATCATATCTGACATCGTCAAAATTCAATTGTTAATTTAATATTTTATAAATCTATTAATATATTCACATCAAATAAATTTACATTCTGAAAAAGTTCATTTGATCATTTGAAGTTAGATTTAATTGTCATCATATCAAATTATATAAATTAAAATGTTATTTTCAAATTATTCACTTATTTGCAAATTGTTTCACTTTTTAATTTCATTTAATTTAGTTCTTCATTTTATTTTTATATCTAACACAACAATCAAATAACATTTATTTTGTTTAGACAATATTATTGTTGTTTATAAACATATATTTTAAATATTGAACTGTGTTTATTAACTTGTCTTTAGAGACTGACAGAAGTGAAATGAGTCTGTTCACTGTTTCTCTCCAGTTTGAAATTAAAACCAGACTCGACGACAGAGCCTCGACGGAGCACTTCCTGTTTTCTCCCCCCAGCAGAAAGTCATTGATTCTTGTTGTTTCTGATGTTTCCTTCATCGCTCTTCATCGTCAGAGCTGCAGTTAAAACCTGTTTCATCTGTCGTCAGGTTCCATCAACACTCAGCTCACTCTGATCTGCTGCTGATCTGAACCGATGACGTTCACACAGAACATGACAAACGTTCTTCATCTCCATGTTTACATGATGACAATGTGTGTGTGTGTGTGTGTGTGTGAGACTGTACCTGTGTTGCTGGGGAGGTGACTGACATGTTGCTCGGGGTAACAGAGATGTCGACACACTGGTCCAGCCGTGTGTTGAAGTGCTGAGGCTCCTCCCACTTGTCACATGCTTCCTGTCTGGAACACCTGGAGGGGTCAAAGGTCACGACAGGGTCAGCATACTGTTCACACACACGCACACACACACACACACACACACACACACCTCTTTACACATTTTGATTTGTTATTTTCAAATTTTGACCTTTTCTATATTTATTTAATTTGAAAATGTATTTACTTGTTTATTTTTCATTTACTAATTTCAAACATGACTTATTCTCAATTTTAACTTTATTTTTAATTTTATATATTTAATGATATTCAATTATATATAAAATCATTAATTTTATTCAATTAACAATTTAGTTACATATTTCTTTTATTTTCCTTCCTTCTTTTATTGTTTTACTTCTTTAATAAATCAACTTGTTAATTCAATTATTTACTTTTGTTTCAGCTTGTTAATTTAGCAGAATTCATATTTTTAATATCGTATCTTAAGAAGAAATTCAGACTAGAGGTTTTTTTTTCTCCAGGCAACAAATCGTTGTTTCTGTCCTTTTTCTGCGACTTGATGTGCTTGAATGTGATTAATTCACGACAAATAAAAGTAAGTCTGAGCTGTGATGGTGTCAGGTGTGTGCAGGTGGAGACTGAGCAGACTGCAGTAATGATGCGTTTGCTTCTAATGAACAGCAGATGGACAGAGACAGAAAGGAAGACGAGTGAGGATGAAGAGTCTCGCTGTGTTACTCTGTATGTTGCCTTGACAACAGACGCCGATAAAATCTGTTAATCATTATTAATCATTACTCTGTTTCTGCTGTTTTCATTCATTATTTTACCGCAGTCAGTCCTCATTGTCGTTTCATTCATCAGCTCTGAATCTCAACCTTCATTATGATCTAATTGTTTACTTATTAATTACTCATTTTTTATATATTTTATCTTATATTATTTACTTAAAATAACTTAAAATAATTGCACTATATTACAATAACTATATTATTCAGTTATTTGTTTAATATTACCTTTCATTTAATGTATTCTTCTTCTTGGATTATTTACTAAAATTCATGTGTGTACTCCTCTTCATCCTCATCTGTTCTGTTATATTTTACATTTTTACTCTTACTGCTACACATTAACGTCCCTCAGGATCAATAAAGTTCTGCCTTATCTTATTTACTGCAGTTATTTAGTTCCTACATCTCCCACAATGCCTTTCAACACTCCAAGGAAACCGCCAGGACTTGATTTAACAGCAGTTGCAGTCCGTTGACAGGAAGGAAGCTGGTTCACATCTGCTGTGTTTTAGTGGAAAACCAGTTCACAGTCGCACTGGTTTTAGTGTGGAGATCCCAGTTTGAGGTGGAGGCCCAACACTGTTTTTATCAATATTATAATAGATCATATTCTTCACTGAAAGACAGTTCGTCCTCCAGGAGACCTGTCCCCCCTGATCCAGGATCAGTATCAGTTTCATCTTCCCTGATCAAATGAATTGATCATCTTCACGTTGAGGTAAAAATGTTTGCTGCTGCTTTAAACTCCAGATGCAACATATCAGGAAGCTTCGGAGAGAAGGGCTTTTGAATTCGCTCCATTAAACCAGTCAAAGGCTTTTACTTTGAAAGGGTGCTAATCCAAAGACTTCCTGCACCTGCCTGGACGCTGAACATCAAAGACTTCTGATGAGTGTATGTCAACTGTGTGTGTGTGTGTGTGTGTGTGTGTGTTCCCATGAGGCGTCATTAATGTTTCTATAAATGGGTCTCTCTCACACACACACACACACACACACACACACACGCACACGCACACACACCCACACACCCACACACCCACACACCCACACACGCTTGGTGATGGTAGATGTTTCTACTTCTTTTTCTCCTCTTCTGCCTTTTCTCTCCAGTTATACTGCATGTCCAAAAGTATGTGGACAGCTGAACATGTGTGACAGTGTAACATCTGATTGTGACACCATGTTCATTAACATGCTGCTCCAACACACACACACACACACACACACACACACACACACACACACACACACACACACACAGCACTTTGACAAAACACAGACCATATCTCCTCTGTCTCCTAATTGGCTGGTTACCAGCTGTGAGGTCACAGGTCAACAAGAGACACAACATATCTCACAGCTGACACCTGAAGACACACACACACATACAAACGTGCAGGCACACATGCACACACGCACAGACAGACACGCCCGCTCACAAACACAAACACACACACACACGCGCACACACACACACACACTGAGAGTGATGTCCCTGTAGGACTGATGACATCATAGCAGACATCCTGAACTTCCTGATTCTCTCTCTCTCTCGCTCCCTGAAGGTGATTCGACAGGCAGCTGGCCAATCAGAGGACAGGTGCTCTGAGGTTTCTTCATCCAGCTTCAGACTCATTTTGTGTTTTGATGTGAGACTCGTTGAGAATGTTTCTGTAAATTAAGGTTTCCAAATTCTACATTGACTTTTGTCGACGTACGGATGAAGCCACCGCAGACAGCTGTGATTCAGCACTGAGCTCGAGCTCCAGCTGACACAACAGACAACAGGCTGCAGGTGAGAAAGAGCAGATTCAGGTGAGTAAGTCCTCCCAGCAGGTGTTCTGTCAATCATTCCACCAGTGAGGGGTCCCGCAGGAGAAGAGTCTGGACTGAGACTTCCTGCCTCGCAGCGACCGTCGCAGCGGTCTTCGTTCGCGCACATCAAACTGAACCAGAAGGCTCATAATTAGCGACTTGAAGTTGACGTGAGCAGCGACGAGGATCCGCTGCCTGTTGGACCATTAGCAGAGGTTTTGTGTTTCATGCTAACAGCTAACACTCACTGCAGCGCTGTGTGTTAACCAGCATCATGTACGTGTGACGTCTCTCTGCATATAAATCTTGAACGTATGGACTCTGATCTGTGGAATCTGACACATGAAGGATAGGAGGTGAAGTTTCTTACTTGTTGAAGAGGACACACCAGCCACAGTGAGGGTCTCCTGATCCCAGACAGTCTGAACAGCTGCTGTACTGCTCACAGCTCTCCACTGGAAGTCTGGTCACCTGAAGCACAGATAATACAGAAACATGAATGTGAAGTCAGACAAGCTGCGGGCTGGACCACAGAGCTGCTGGACCTGCAGACCACAGAGGACCAGCAGACCAAAGAGCTGCTGGACCAGCAGAACACAGAGGACCAGCAGACCACAGAGCTGCTTCTGTCCTCAGGCTGAGACTCAACTCAGCCTCCAAACAGCTTTTTTTCTGACTGATTATTTATTCATGGTTTCTATCATGTTTGTTTTGTGAGCAGCATGAAGGGACGACAGCAGCACTTCCTCATCCAACGCTGTGCTGTACGAAGACAAGACCCTTAAATCAGACTTCATACACACATATGAACAGATATCAACAGATTCTGCTTAAACTACAGACACATGAAGTCCAATAAATCTGAATCTATATTTTAAACCTTTAATTGATTGACAACTGATTTTTATTGAGGTAAGTATGTTAAATTGACTTGATATTGATTTTATGGTCATAATGTAGGACTTCACTGAAATAATTCCCACATCACTTATCTGTGTGTGTGTGTGTGTGTGTGTGTGTGTTATCTCAGTGTGGTTTGGTGGTTTTCCGCTGACAGTCACACAGCCTGAGGCCTGTGTGTAACACATTTGTCTTGATTTTGCAGACAGTTAGTCAGTGTGTGTGTGTGTGTGTGTGTGTGAGTAGTATCTTTTACCCAGAAGCCATTGCAGCAGGGAGACAGTAAACACAGTGAAACACAGTGGACACTGTCTGTCTCTGTCTTATTCAGATCTTCACACATGAATGCATTCATTGTCTCTCTCTCACACGCACACGCACACACACACACACACACACACACACACACACACACACACACACACACACACACACACACACACACACACAGGGAGTCCTGTCTCCTCTCTGACCTCATTATCAGGCTTTCCTTTAAAGGAACAGTGACGCTGTATCTCCTCTCTGCCAGACTTCATTTAGAAACCGGCTGATTCTGCTGTTTTCATTCTCACAGTCTTTCACATTCGTACTGTTTATTCACTGCACAGTTTCAGTTGTGCAGACAAATCCATCTGCTCCAAGAAACCCCTGAAATACAAGTACATGTGAATGAATCACATGTGAAGCACTTTTCACGTCTTCATGATATGTAAAAAAACACATTTATAACATGTGAATGATTCAAATGATGAGCATGTGTGGTTTTATGTCACATGTAACATAAGATAATTTAAGATAAGACTTTATTAATCACCAGCCGGGGACATTTGGGTGTTATGGGTGTTGGCAATGGCAGTAGGAAAAAAAAATAGCAACAGAAAAAACACGTGAAAAACACAAGAAAACACTAAAACAAAGAAAACGATCGGAGCTGCTGTAACAAGCTGCCACGCATGCGGCACCATGACTTACATAGTCATCACCTGAGAAAACATTACTTTCAAAACATTTCGTTTCACGTTTCAAACGTATGTTTCACATGTAACGCATTCATGTCCGGCAGGGATTTGTCTTCTCGGAGAAAAACAGGATGAAACGTCTGCAGTGTGCTCACATTCAGAGCTACAATGGAGGAACTGAAATGGCAAATTTTGCAGAATTTCTGTCTCATCTGGACACACAGGTGACATCACGTTTTGAAAAATAAACGTGTTCTTGTGTCTGGTGTTCATGTGGAAATCAGCTCTTCTGACTGTAAATTCAGCTGCTGCAGGTGGAATTCATGTCCTCTTTATCTGTTGAAAACCCTAATGCAGAACTTCCATTGGAAATCTCAGAATTTAATGATTTAATTTAGTGAGTCAGAGTTTATTAGAAATCTGCTGATTTAACTGGGAAAGTCTCTCTTGTGTACTGAGTTCCTCTTCAAAATAATCAAGTCAGAAGTTCCAGTGGAAATTTTCTGATTTTTAGCATTTTGGGAGCAAAATGAAGGTCAGAACATAATGAACGGGCTTATCAGGCGACGCCATGGTGTCAGGAGTCTTTGTGGGTCTGTTTTCTGGACCTGGATCTGATGTGATCAACATTGAACAGAAACAGAGAGAGGTCGCCTTCCAGCACTGACAGGAATACTCTGTCTGATGCTAACCTGTACTGTTCTGCATCATTCTATGAGAACCTGCCTGCAGTTCTGATGACACCTGAACCTTCATGGAAATGCTGCTTATGTAACACTGCAGTGAAACTGAGCTGAGCACTGAGCTCTCCATGTCTCCCTGCCTGTCAGTCACATAAAACTTCACTGGTGTGATGATGATGATGATGATGATGATGATGGTTTGGTAGCGTGGCCAACAGTAAAATATTATTTATTATTTATAACACTAACAGTTGAAGTTCATGTTGATTTGCAGCATCATGAGAGTCGAGCAGGAGACGCTCGAGACTCACTGACAACCAGCTGAAGTCAACAGAAGACCCACAAAATGATGAGAGCGTCTGAACAACCAGCGAAAGTATCTGAAGCATGTTTCTGAATCATATCTGTGTGTGTGTGTGTGTGTGTGTGTGTGTGTGTGTGTGTGTGTGTGCAGTCAGCTGCGCAGGAAGTAACAGTTGTTGAACTCAGTCTGCTTCCTCTCAATGGTACAATAAGAGTTTTAACATGGGACACACACACACACAATCACAGTGTGTATTGTGGCGCCAGCTGAGCGATACTCACATTCACAACTTCCTGTCTGCAGATGTTAAAACAACAGAATTCATATTCCAAGACACACACACACACACACAAAATAATTGCAGTGCCTCTGACACATTCGTTTACTGTGTGTGTGTCCCATGTTAAAACTCGTATTGCTGTGTGTATTTTAATTACCAAAAAAAATTCAAGACAGAACTTCCATAGGAAATGTGCTGATTTAACACTCAGTCTGTACAGACCTGTTCTTTGTTCTCTTTATCGATTGAAAACTGTAATGCAGAACTTCGACAGAAAATTCCCCAATTAGAAATGTGCTGATTTCTACAATTATTTCTCTCATATGGAATTTTTCTTTTATGGGAAAAAAAACTTATAATAATAATAATAATAAAGACGTTCAATCAGAGTTTCTGTTTTTACATCTGAGTCATGGAAACTTCCAGATTGGTGGGTTTGATGATGGTCAGGTCATAATTAGCTGGTTAATTTAGCGTCAGCATCATGTCAGCAGGGTGTTTGGGTGAACCTGCGACTCAGGATAAATGTGAAGATCATTAAAAAGCAGAAACACGACACATTCATTTACTGACACAGATCAGCCCCAGCAGAGGACACAGTGTGTGTGTGTGTGTGTGTGTGTGTGTGTGTGTGTGTGTGTGTTTACCTGTCTGTCACTCAGCAGGTAGATGTACTGATGGTCTGGACTGAACACCATGTCTCTCAGGATTGGCTTCCCTTCCACCACCGTCACAGTCTCATACAGCAGTGCATTCTGGGCCGGCGGCGGGATCCCATCCACGCGGATCTGAAACACACAGAGAACAACACGCTGTTAATAACAGCCCCATTAAACACAACGAGGAATCAACCAGGAAGCAGAAAACAGCAGAAGAAGACGGTGGTCAGGGTCGCTGTTGACTTTCAAACACATTTCAGACCACAAGACTTCCGTCCACAATCTGCCAAGAAATCACTCTTCACAAACTGAAACGAGATGTTTTACACAAACATTACTAACGCACTCAGCAAGTACTGCACTGAAGTACAAATTCAAGGTACATGTACTTAGAGTATTTACATTTTATGCTCTATTTCTACTCCACCCCATCTCAGAGGGAAATACTTTTTATCTGACAGCTTTAATTATTTTACAAATTAAGATTTTTACACATATAAAACATGATGCTTTGTTATAAATTAAACTCCCAACAGTTTATACGAGTGCACTGAAATGAGCCGTCCATTAATTAATTAGTTAATTGACAGAAATGGAATTTTTGATGATGGTTTCAGTGATTGTTGCTGTAAAATCATTTGATGTTTGAGCTTCAGATGTTTGATTTGCTGCTTTTCCTCTGAATGATCTGAATGATCTGAATGTGTTTGTAATTATGTTTTCACAATGTTTCCAAACCGAACGATCGATCGATTAATGGAGGAAATAATCAGCAGATTGATCCAGAATGAAAAGAATCATTAGTTGCAGTCTGATACAAAATAGAGTCAAATGAAGCTCAACCAGCTCCAACAGTAAAATCCTGCTTTGACATGAACGACTGAGTCACAGTAATCTGATGCAAGTACATTTTCATTATACTTGCAGACTTTTTAGTATATTTAGTATTTTTACGGTGTTGTATTAGTACTTTTACAGCAGTGACGGGCTGAATACTTCCTCCAGCCCTGACTCTCTGCGGCTTGAATACATCTGAACATCTCCTTTCTTGTCTCGTATCCTGACGACAGCTGACAGAAATCAGACTTTTGACGATGTTGTGGAGAGGAAATGTGTGAACATTTGCCTGCAGGTGGCGCTCCATCTGTGACCTGATGCAATATGATCAGAGGTCACCGGAGATCATCAGGATCGATCCTCTGTGGACCAGGACAGAGCACAAACACCAAGAACACCGAACCAGCGGCTGCTGAGACGTCTCACCTCTTAGCAGGAGACCAGACGCCATTTTACAGACACGAGAGCGAGTAATGGGATTAGATTTTACTGGAGAGGAACGATGATGGTGGTGCTGATGATGATGATGATGATGATGGTGGTGGTGATGGTGCTGGTGTGTGTGTGAGTGTGGCATGTTAAATACAGCAGAGGGCTGATGAGGAGACGAGCAGTCTGTTTGAAAATGTGGAGCGACTAAAATAAGATTCCCCAAATCTCCCCAAACCTCCTGCCTCCCTCCCTGTGTCTGACCCAGAAAAACACCACAGAGGAAGAGGAGGAGGAAGAGGAGGGTGGGGGGAAGGGAGTGCAGAAAAGAGAGGGGGGGGGGGGGGGGGGCATTCGAGACGGGTGAAAGGGAGGAAACAAAGATGAAGGAAGGAGGTGGGAACAGCTAAAAGAAAGGAAATAAGGAAAGGAAATGAGAACAGAAAGAGGAAGAAAGAAAGGAAGAAAGAAAGAGTTGACAAAAAAACTGAAAAAGGAATGAAGAACAGAAGGAAGAGAGGGGGGGATGGACACGAAGGAAAGGAGCTGAGGGGATAAGGAAGCAAGGAAAGGACACAGATGAGAAAGGAAGAATAAAACAAATTAAAGAAGAAAAGAAAGAAAATGAAAGAATGCAAGACAGAAAGAAAGTAGTAGAACAAGGAAGGAAGGAAGAGAGAAAGAGGAGAGGGTGGGAGAGAGATGAAAGAAGGACGGAGGACAGATAGTGATGAGGAAGCAAAGGAAGGACAGAAGGAAGGATGCACGGTGGAGAAAGTAGGAGAGAGAGAAAGTAGAACAGAAATAAGGGAAGGAAGAAAGGAAGAGAGGAAGGAAGGAAGGGAGGGGGGATTGATGAAGTAAAGATGAAAAAAGACGAAAGAGGGGAGGAACAGTAGGGAGGAAGGAAGGAAAGAAATGAGGAAGACAGGGAGTAGAAGAAGGAAGGGAGGAAGATGGAGAGAGCGGAGGAAAGACAGGAGACGAGGAAAGATGGAGGAAGTATGAAGGACAGACTGAAGGGAGGAAACAAAGATAGGAAGTAGGGAGGAGAGAAAGAAGGAAGAATGCAGAGTGGGAGAAAGAAAGTAGATCGAGGTAAAGTAAGGAAGGATAGAAGGCAGGAAAGAAGGAAAGAAATGAGGAAGACAAGAAAGAAAGAAAGAAAGAAAAAAGAAGAAGGAAGAAAGGAAGGAATGTAAGAATTAAAGAAGGAAGGGAGAAAAGAAACAAAAAGATGAAGAAAGCCAAGCGAGGGACGAAGGAGGAGTGTGTGTAGTTCTCTGAGTGTGTTAATTAGCTGTCTGCTCATTAAGCAGCCGAGCTTAATTAGAGCTGACGAGCTACACACTGATACACACACACACACACGCACACACACACACATTCACACACACACACACACACACACACACACACACACACACACACTGATGAGGCAGCAGGTCTGACTCACAACAGAACCCACAGTTACACAATCCTGTTTCACGGACTCACACGCTCACACACACACACACACACACACACACACTGAGACACACTGAGACACACGCTCACACACACTCACTCTCACACACACACACACTGAGACACACGCTCACACACACTCACAGCAGCAGAGCGAGGGAGGAGACGTTAAAGTAGGACACTGCAGCAGACAGCGAAGGCAACACATTC